>NC_090066.1:2040228-2207671 GCF_038355195.1 Osmerus mordax
TAGGTGTGTTTGCAGACTGAGAGAATAACACAGCAGACCTTTAGGAAGTAATATTGTTTTAATAATAAGATGCGGTGCTGTGCTAGACTGCAGAGGACATCTACAGATGTGCGATGATGACAAGAGGCACAACAAAGACTTATCTGCTCTGCCAGATCCTCCACAGAGCTCGTCTGCCGGCGTTCTGACAGGAATATTTATCCCAGGTGTACGGAGCCTCTGTTTCTGGTCAGAAATCCAATATGATGCTCTCCCTGATTAGAATAAAGAGATGAGACGTGATGAGATGATGTGTGGATGTGGGGGCGAGAGAGCAGCTCCCTGATACGAGGGTTACGACTAGGAGGGTTCCAGAGCAGTGTCCAGATTATTTTATTGGTGACATAGTGAAGAATTCTGAGCAGTATATTAATGTTCAGTGTGTGTGTGTGTGTGTGTGTGTGTGTTTCCATCTGTTCTATGCGTGTCTGTGTTGTCTAAAAAAATTTTTGTTATCCTGTTAAAGCTTGCTAAATCCTGCAGGCCTGCCATGCCAAGCTAAATGTTGCTGCTGTGCCTGCTGCCTGAGTGTTTGCAGACTTGAGACGCTTTTCCCATTGTCCCTGCCAAACCCACCTGACTGGGACAAGTCTCACAACAACAGATGACTGAACTAATATTTTGTGCAGACAGAGGGACGTCTTGCAGGAGTCATTATGCAGCAACATATTGCTAATCAGATGGTATGAGCTTCAGGGTGACGAGACCGAAACAAAGTAAACTGTTGATGTTGCTAGATACAGTTGCTCCCAAAGAAAACATATTAAATAGTGTTTTGTCAGTCTAGCACTAAGTAATTAGATTAGGCGTACTTTAATATTCACCATCTTGCATTATCTGAAAGTAGGTTATGTGAAATTATTTGAACATCCAGGTCATAACATATTCGTTGTAGACCAGTTAAAAGGACCCATAAACCCTCCACAATCCTCATGTTCCACACAGAAATGGAGGGGACCTAATCTGGTCAAACGCAGCACAAAGCAATCACACGGTTGATCTTAGCCAAGAAGATTATAATCAAATACAACCTCATCATAGGTCAGGGTCTGGCTATCATCCTGCTGGATTAACTCGGGGATATGGAGAGAGGAGGAGAAGAGAGGAGAGATGCTTGGTTGAAAAAAAGGGAATGGACTGAGATTATAACTGTACTTGATTGTATAGAACAATGATTATGAAAGGAAAAAACATATTATTTGACAAGCTGAATGATGCTACCATAGAGAACAGGACTCACTATATCAATACAATCGAATCACGTTGCATGGTGATAGGAGAGGTTTCAGGGGAAATGCACAGCGTTACAAATTTACACAAATGATTTTGAGGCAAATATAGTCCAGGATCATTCCCCAGTGCCGAGGCTCGTGGACGGGGTTGAGCCTATGAGCTACTGATGGATAGTTGTCCTGTTAGAGTAAAAGTTATCCAATACACACATTACACAACATTTAATGGACGGTTAGATAGTGCTGAGAAGCGAGGTTTGCCAGCCAGCACCTCGTTAATTAACATCGATATCAATCAGAGGAGTCTGTGTAGGAGCAGGGCGGGTGGACAGGGTGCTGACTGCCAAGGTCTGGATCGATCACCATGAACATACAATACTGTAGCTGGGCATGTTCCATGTGTGTGAAGTGTTCCGTGTGGTTGGTGAGCGAGAGAGAGAGAGAGAGAGAGAGAGAGAGAGAGAGAGAGAGAGAGAGAGAGAGAGAGAGAGAGTGGAATACAGACAGAGAGGAGACAGAGAGAGAGAGACAGAGAGAGGGGGGGGACAGAAAGAGGGACAGAGAGAGAGAGAGACAGACAGAGAGGGAGACAGAGAGAGAGGACAGAGAGAGAGACAGAGAGAGAGGGGGGGGACAGAAAGAGGGACAGAGAGGGAGACAGAGAGAGAGAGAGAGAGAGGGGGGGGGGGACAGAAAGAGGGACAGAGAGAGAGAGAGACAGACAGAGAGGGAGACAGAGAGAGAGACAGAGAGAGAGACAGAGAGAGAGGGGGGAGACAGAAAGAGGGACAGAGAGGGAGACAGAGAGAGAGAGAGAGAGAGGGGGGGGGGACAGAAAGAGGGGACAGAGAGAGACAGAGACAGATAGAAAGATGGAGAGATGAAGGGGTGTAGGTCTCGGGGGGTGTAGGCCTCAGATGAGAGCCCACCAGGAGGAGAGCTCCTCTCCTCGCTTTCATCCAGGAAATGAGATGAGTTCTGTCTGCAGAGAGAAACCACCCAGAGCATTTCCAACGCGCCGAAATCTCTCTCAGGAATAAACACTTTTATCTGCCACACACACACTATTCTAGGTGGAGCTGGTCTGAGGGGTATGGGCAGGACCAAGGCACCTGATATCTTCCTCTGTTTCTGTGCATGTGACACAAGTGTGAGTGTGTCCCCCCCAATGGTTGTAAGATCACACACCTCGCTCCATCATCCACCACATGAGGAGGATGGAGGTAACAAGTTTGTGAAATGGATTGAGCTTTGAGTCCTCTCATATATCAGCACAAAGTCAAAGAATTTGGGTTTGAATTTGGGTGTGGTAAGGAGGAGAGCATAAACCTGCTGAGCTCTTTCTGTTTGAGGTTCATTACATCACCAGTCCCTTGCCGAGAGAACCAGGGACTCTGCGAGGAAGAGTTCATTCCTAGTCATGTGAGGAAAAAACAACAATTAAGTGAGATCTATCCCATCTTCTCACTGACACATCCATTTAAATGTTTGCCTCTTATTTTCAAAGGATGCAATGGGAGAGTCCGTCTTCAGTGGAGTGTGTGCTTGTGAGTGAGTGCATGTGAGACTGTGTGTGTGTGCTAATTGAGTGTGTGTGTGTGTCTGTGCGTGTGACTCAAGTGTAGTGTACAAGGTTTGCAGTAAAGATCTTTCATTATTATATTTTCAATTTAAACAGCCGATATATAAAAGTGCTTTGAAAAATTAGGTGGAATTTTTTCTCTTTATTCGTTCTGGGCTGACGGCAAAGTCATTATTCAGAGTTCTGTGTTTTCGTCCGCTCAGAGGGAAAATTGCTTTTTTGGGGGGGTCCTTTATTAATCTGTCTTAAGTCTGTACCATATTTCCCAAAACCTCTGCATTGAATTACACTAGACATTTCATCCAAACACAGTCTGAAAGAATACTTCATGAGTTGATGTATGGAGAGATGAAAAATGGCATTATTCATGTGTGGTCGTGTGGTGAAATGATCCAAACTCAAACAGAGAGGTTGAGGGTTGTCATCGGAAACTTTAATCAATCAAATGAGAGTTCTCTGTCCCAGAAGAGCAGTTGAGACTGTGAAAGCTAACCACAACCAATAAACGTTCAAATCCTGAGTTCAACTAAGGAAACTTTGACACTGGATTAAAAGGCACTTACAGAACTTTAAAGTGTTTCATAAATGACTGCAAATACTCCATCACTTTTGCAATCTACCAGGGCCGGAGTGGGGACACTGTTCAGCCTGGGAGTTCAGGCCCAAGACCGGACCACTATTCTTTTGTATACCAAACAGGGCCGGATGCAGCCTTATATTGATACCATTTTTGAGACTGCTTAACGATCCGAGTGTTAATCAGGCACGGAGCCAGACGTTATAAACATTTGGGGCTTAGCCCATTCAGGGTTTAGCCCTAGGACGTATGGGTTTGATGTGATGCTAGATAGGGGACTTCCACCACTTAACATTTTGACCATTATTTGTGCGCAAATAGTTTTTGGAGCTTTATGTAAAATAAACAAAGCCGTTTTTCAATTGGTAAAACCTTGTCTAGTGATGCCATCACTCCGGCCCTGCTCCCATCCATCCTCCCTGACGCGTATCGTTACAGTAGGGCCAACCGTCCCAGCTATCTGAGAAAACTTTTGGGAAAAGATGGGCTATGGACCCAACCAACTCTATTTGGGAGGGGAGAACTCCCTCACATGGTACAACCCATGCAGAGGCTGAAGTGTCAGAATGCAGAACGTGTGTAGCCTACGAGAAGATAGACTAACGTGACAAATGTGAACAAACAAAAAATCCTCGACCGGCCCAAAAGTGAAGCAGCCCACCGGGAACTCTCCCGATTACCCACCCCGGGCCTGCAATCTCTTTTTTTCTCTCCAGATGTGTGTCTAATGCATGTCTGTAAGTCTCACCCTAACAACACCTCTCTCTCTCTCTCTCTCTCTCTCATTACTCTTACCTCAGTATAACTTTTTAATAACGTGTTATGCAACAGTGCTGTTCTTTCTTCTTGGGGGTGGGGGTGTGGAGCGGTGTTGGGGGTTGTTAGTCAAATCAATAGCCTCCCCCTCTTCCTCCCTCCCTCCCACCCCCCGCCCAGCCACCCCCACCGGGTGCCAGCCTGTCGATAATATGCCCCATTAATAAACAATGGTTTCCTTGCCGTCTGCTAATCTCTCGCGCTCATCGCTGACAGGACAAGAATGCTACCACAGCTACCTTCAGATGATCACTAATGTGTCTGGCACCCCCAGGATCGGTGATCAGCCATTCTGAGAACCCCTCGTTTAGAAAAACCTCCTTTCCTTCAGTCTGGCTGCTCAGTTTGTGAAAGAAGTAACACTGACTAGAAAAACAACTACTGACTAAAGTTAGTCGGTTGGTTCAAGTCAAGATTCTACATTTGACCCTGGGGAACAGAACCCAATCAGGCTACATGTAAACAAACCAACGTGATGTTCTTCATACAGCAACCTGAACCAAACAGCTGCAATCTCATCACCACAGGTCTGTTGGCTGCACTACTGCATAGACAAAACACAGACCAGGTCTTACATGTTACCGGGCCAACACAGACCAGGTCTTACATGTTACCGGGCCAACCTTCAATGCCACAGGAGTCCCTAACAAAGTGGGAAATAATTTCCAATACATATTAATGAAGCCGAAGTTGAATCGATGTCCTTGAAACTTCAGAGAGAAAGCTCCACCGCAGGAAGCTCTCACGTGGCACGGAGCGCAGCCTCCACAACGGAACCCTCATCTGTATATCTGCAGGTGTGTGTGTGAGAGTGTGTGTGTATGTGTGTGTGTGTGAGAGTGTGTGTGGTGTGCGTGAGAGTGTGTGTGTGTAGAGGGGGGGGGGGGGGATTATAACGGTTCTTCTACTTCTGGGCTCCTGACCCTGAAACTGCAAAAGCTCCTTAACCCCCGCCCCCCCCCCCCCCAGCCCCCCTCCCCCTCCGCCCCCCTCCCCTCTCCCAACCTCCCCCTGCTGAGGCAGCATATCCAGGGTAGATCAATGAGTTGTGGGGTGCTCCAGCCAGCTCCTCCGGTCCTGAACGACCAGGACACAGTCACTGACGGCCCAGGCGGACAGTAAGCTGGGTGAGACTGCAAATCAACATCCTTCCCTGGATCAATAAAGTTATCTGAATCTGAATCTACCATACCTCTGTACGACATATCCTCCATATGAAATGACAGGAAGACTTGACGACTAAGAGCATAATCACACTTCTGACAACAGACAGAAGAGACGAGCGTTTTATCTGGAGAGAAGGTCAACGCTTCTACCTTTTTAATTAACACACACCCAAGTAGCAGGCCCTCTGAAGCACTCCTCCAGTCAGCACTGATACGCCGGGTTACAACAGCGTCTGGCCCCAGTTAGATCGAATTAGTCTGACTTGTCATAAATTAGATTTTCCCAGCAGTAAAAGTACATTGACGTGGGCGTATCACTAAAACACTCGTATGTCGGGTGACCCTGAAAAACCTCGGGGTGAAGCGCCAGGCTAATTGAAGCGAGAGAGAGATTGAGAGAAAGAGAGAGACACAGACAGACAGACATAGAGAGAGAGAGAGAGAGAGAGAGAGAGAGAGAGAGAGAGAGAGAGAGAGAGAGAGAGAGAGAGAGAGAGAGAGAGAGAGTGTATTTAGTTCTCTTTAATGCTGAGTCTCTCCCACTACTTCATTGGGTACTTTAGGTGGGAAATGGACCAGCTCTCCAGGTGCTTATCTCTGCTCAGAGCTTAGAGAGAGCAGCTTCACCCTGAGTAGAGTGCTAGTCAGGGTGGCAGGCCTCACTACAGCATCACCCACTGCAGTACTCACAACAACCACTAGAGGGATCGGAGGGAAACTGGCTCCCAGGTCAACATCAGTGGCCAGGAGTGGGGGGGTTGATTTGTGTTTATCGACTGGTTTTATGGTTTTCAGAGAAGAATTTCAATGGAGCACAAATGCGCTCTGTACGACCAAACTGTCCGGCCGGCCAGCCGCTCTTCAAAGGGACACATCAGTCTGCGGTCTGCAGTCTGCGGTCTGCGGTCTGCAGTCTTCAGCAAGACAAGCTAGCTGTGCTGGAGTGTGAATGAAGTGCGCGACAGAAAGTGAGAGTAAGTGAGAAAGAATGCGACGAGAGAGAGACAGAGAGAGAAAGAGACAGAGAGAGAGACAGAGAGAGAGAGAGACAGAGAGAGACGAGAGAGAGAGAGAGAGAGAGAGAGACAGACAGACAGAGAGAGACAGAGAGAGAGAGGCTGCAGAAGAGGAGAACAGAGTGAGGTGGGTGCATGCTGATTCTGTCCTACAGAGGATTACAGACGGCCCTCTGAATTAAGCCTGCAGCCTGCAGCACGAAGCAGAGGCCTTCTGCATTGACCACACCGTGGGTAAGTGAGGAGGGGCAGACTGGGGAAGGAGAGTGGGGGAGGAGGAGGAGGGGGGGGGGGGGAGGGGGGAGGAGGGAGTTAGAGTGGGAGACGCAGAGCGAAAATCGCCTTCAAATGAGTTTTTGAAATATCTAAAAATAAATTGACTTTGAAAAGCTCGACAGCCAGTGATATGAAGCAGGATGAGGGCCAAGCGAAAAGTGCCTTCTGGGTTTCTATCTCTCTCTCTCTCCATTTCTTTTTCTGTCCCCATTCCCTCACGCTGCGCTTGTGCCTCAACCTCAGCATGACTGCCATCTGAACACCATTTCAACCCGGGCGGCGCGTGACGCGAGATCGTGTTCGACAAAGGCAGAGTCTACCGATTGGTTAATTAGAAACGAACCGAGCATCGTGTCTTCTGCTGGCTGCTGTGTTTGTGTGACGGATAATGGTGTGAGGGAAGGTGTCATCCCTACATCCACTCATCAACGGGGCTACACAGATGGTCAGGGCTATTTATAGAAGCAGACTGAATTATGTATAATTACCTGTGCCTGTCAATCTTTCTCTTGGCACGTGGCATAGGTTACACTTGCTCGTCCTGGTATTAGCCAGATATGAGATTTGACATTGGTGGACTTTACACAATACGCACTGTCAGTCTGAACTAGACTCACCTGACCCAACTCTCAGAAAAGTGACATTAAAACATCCCTGAGATATTTAAACCCGTCCCTGTGCGTGTGTAATACCTGGGTGACATTTTGACCAGACCCTACACATCACACATCACAGGTGCGGACACATGTAAAACTATACCTGGTGCCTGCACCTGCATCCAGACCTTCATATATCATACCAGTGTCTGCTGCATTTCGAAAAAAGGATGGTCCAAGCACAATAAAGAGCAAATTTGACATTTATAAAATGCTAATGAGAAGACCAGGAAACGTTATGACACACTTCTGTAAAGCTGCGGTGGTCCTTTCTCATAAACCTGACCTACTTACACGATCCAGTTCAGAAACAGTGCCCATGAAAGTCAGAATAGTCATTAAAATACATCTCAAACTTCCAGGAGGAAGATGCAGCCTAGAGAAAATAACCTTTTATTATTAGTTTTATTTTTGACACGTGCTCCTGTATAACTTGTTTACTGTTTGGGCTATCACCATTACTGTCTGAAGCGTTCACTATCAATTCTCCTGACGCGTCCCCTAGAACCCAACTCTAGGCATCCTCACCACCTGTCTCCTGCCAGACACAACACCACAGGACCTCCACGCAGAGCTGGCAGTGATGAGTGGGAGGACGGGAAAAGTGGGGGGGGGGGAGAGAGAGAGAGAGAGAGGGAAGGAGCGAGAGAGGGAAGGAGCAAGAGAGAGAGAGGGAAGGAGTGGAGAGAGAGAGGGAAGGAAGGAGAGAGGGAAGAAGCGAGAGAGAGAGAGAGAGAGAGAGAGAGAGAGAGAGAGAGAGAGAGAGAGAGAGAGAGAGAGAGAGAGAGAGAGAGAGAGAGAGACTTCTATCTTCCTGCGTGGCATCGTGAACAAATGCAATTCCATTAAGGCGGACGGCAGACTGTGTCGTCTCTCTCTGTGAGCTTGGTACAAAGCCTCTCGTCTCCCCACCTTATTAACCTCCCAGGATCTCTATTCTCAGGGACGCTCCCCTCGCTCCCTTATCTCAATCATAAATCCCGTTCCCGCGCACCGTGGCGACGGCCGCGGCGAGGGCCGCTCTGCCGCCGAGCAGTGGAGAGGAGGGGCTTTATTATTTATAATTCATATTACTACCAGTCCGCTGTATAATCTGAGCTCAGATCGTTAGGGGAGGGAGGGAGGGGAGGGAGGGAGGGAGGGAGGGAGGGAGGGGGGGGAGGGAGGGGAGGGAGGGAGGGAGGGAGGGAGGGAGGGAGGGAGGGAGGGAGGGAGGGAGGGAGGGAGGGAGGGAGGGAGGGAGGGAGGGAGGGAGGGAGGGAGGGAGGGAGGGAGGGAGGGAGGGAGGGAGGGAGGGAGGGAGGGAGGGAGGGAGGGAGGGAGGGAGGGAGGTTCTGCCTGTAAAGGATGGAGACCATAGAACCCCAGTGATGGGAATCCTTCTAAGAACATTGTTCAGGAAGTAGTTCATACGTATACACTGTTTAAGAAAGTTCACTAGCCCTCTAAATACACCAGAAAGCGTGGGATGTGTGATGTGTTACTAAATTAACAACACCGCAACAACCAAAGCAGGTCTGTAAAATACCTCATCATCATTTCCCCTCCTCGTACCTCAAATCATCTTCTGCGGCTTAGCAGGTTTCTACTCATCTGGGATTGGAAAGGCTTTCCAGTACCAACATGGAGTCACTGCTGATATGTACCCTAGAACGGAACAGTCAAGTGCTTTGTGAAAGCTGAACATCTCAGTCATTTATAAAAACACAAATCATGCCTTGATTTCTGAGGAGAGAATTCTGTTCACGTAAGAACATGAGCACTCAGAGACTAACACTTGAGTCCTCAATTAGAGAGAGAGAGGGAAAGAGAGAGAGAGAGGGGGGAGAGAGAGAGAGAGAGAGAGAGAGAGAGAGAGGGGGAGACAGAGAGAGAGAGAGAACTCCCACCCCCCTCCACCCCCGGGTGCATTTTAGGAAGACAAAATCGTTTTCAATCAATATATATCCCTTAACGCACTTACCATCAGATCATCATCTTCCAAAACCTCAGAAATGGAACGTGGGGAAGCATGGGGGGAGGGGGGGGGAACTTTCAGAAATGGAGAGCTCTTTATGTGTGTGTGATGTGTGTGTGATGTGTCGGATGAAAGGCAGGCAGAGGGATTTGGGGTCGTTTTACCAGGGTACTTTAGGCTGTGTCTCCTAATGTGTCTCGTTCCAATGCATCTCCTCATATAAAAAGCAGATGAACACGGAATTTCTGCTATCAAATCCCTTCTTTCCTCTCTGCCCCAGGGGAGTCAGGTCTTCCTTCATTAACATGACATGGCCTCACCCTATGCAAATGCAGCCTCTGTGTACCTGAGTCTGGTTCAGTAAACAGACTGTCAGGACCAGAAGAGAGGCTTCGGACAGGAAGAGTCATCCTAAGGGTGGAAATTCGGAAATTACGGAAATTCCTACTTGCCTCAGGGGGAATGTCCCTGTACTTACTGTCAGTCGCTCTGGATAAGAGAATCTGCTAAATGACTAAATGACTAAATGTAAGGGCCCACAGGTACCACAACATCAGAGCAGTGAAGAGAATAGACACAGGGGGGTAAGGACAGCTCCGAAGGTGCTGTGGATTGGAGGACAGAGATGAGGGCTGCCCCAGAATGATCCCCAGCAGGACTCACAATCCCAGCATGCCTCAGAGAGAGAGAACTACAGACCCATAATTACATCTAGAGTTCAGGGTCAAAACAAGTAGAAATAAATGTGTGCATTTGGGATCCAGCTAGATTGGCTGTTTATCAATCCACTCTTTTTTTCGTTCTTGTGTTCTTGCGAACTCGTTTGACGTCATCTTTCATTGCCCAAGTACAGTTCCAATCCAAAGTCACCAAGAACGCCCAAAATACCCGGAAGTGTTCTTGATCAGACCCTTTTATCGAGGATGCATCGGATGGTGACTTGGTCAGCGAGAACACATGATTTCCCAGAAATCATTGCAAGAACACACGCATCTTACATCGCAAGATGCTTGGCAAGAACGTTCTTCTCAAGAACGCAAGTACGTTCTTAGCCCTCTTCGGATTGATAAACAGCCACTCTCTCCTTGGCTCCCTCCTCTGATTGGCTCATCGTGAAGTGGAGAAAGAGGTAGAGAGAAAGGGACGGAGTGACAACGAGAGAGAGAGAGAGAGAGAGAGAGAGAGAGAGAGAGAGAGAGAGAGAGAGAGAGAGAGAGAGAGAGAGAGAGAGAGAGAGAGAGAGAGAGAGAGAGAGAGAGAGAGAAGTACTGTCTGCAATTGTGCACGTGCATGTCAAGACTGGATTAATAACCAGATTAGCCTTTTTTTAAATTGAGATTGGGCTTGTTTTAACCATGTCCGCAGGGGCCCTAAAGTTACTCAACCGACAAAGGACGAGTGGGTCCGCAGACGACTTCAAAAAAGCCCCCACTGTGACACGCTGGTCACATCACCGCTTCATTAAGCCCCAACAGCTGGAGAGCCGACTCTCCCTCTGGCTCCGACGCCCGGGAGAACGGCAAACAAAAAGGTCGCCGGTTTGGCACGGGATCACATACACATTTGCTCCAAACAAACCGAGCCACTGCTCATTTCAGAACCGCGGGGATCGTCCATAACACACGGCTCGTTTCCCCTACGAATCTTCCGACATCGGGAATTCAGACGACGTTGGGATCGTCGATGAATGGACCCTGACTCTGGGAGGTTTGTGTGTGGCGTCCTGGCGTTCTGGCCTCGAATAAACCCATTCCACTTAACGGCGGGGTTTAGCGGAGTGAATATATCAGACTGGGGAGGGCAGTAGCTCAGCTCTGATGTGACTCTGAACTGAAACAGCATCCAACCGGGGTTTGCCAGCACAACACATCACACTTCCCATGAGAGAATTTGAACAACAAAAAAAGAGGGAGGGAGGTGACAGTTTAAGTTGGCCTCTGAAAGAAGGGATGACTCGACAGAATGAAAAAGGATGATGTAGCTATAGGGTTATGGAAGAAAGGTGCAAACTCAAATCAACTGATGATCAACGCGATGTTGGGGAATATTCTTGCGCATCTCTAGTTATTGGTTATTAACGCAACCAGACATCAATAATGCCCATAGCTCAAGGCAGCTCATTGGGGCTTGCCCAGTTTGACATCTCCAATGGCCTTGTCACAACGTTGTCACAACGCCTGAACAAACTGGAACCTCTGTAATTGTCTCCGGGACATGATGACCGACTCTATTTTACAAACTCAATTAGCCTGCAATAGCTTACACACACACACACTCCTCCAACCTTTTTCCCCTCTTGGCGAGATGACATTAACATTACGGAAACATCGTCGGAAAGAAAACATGATGGATATGCGCAATTCACGGCAGCTGCCTTCATTAGGCAAACCCGATTAAAGGGGTTTCCACCCTGGGGCTGAAGAGGGTTAATGATCCCCGGTGCCTTTGTCATTCCCTGTGGCTGAGGACGCGTCGCTAAGCAGGCCTTGATGCCAGCACCCCCGGCCTCATTAATAACACCCATTCATAGGCCTCCTGCCCCCCTCAGCCCTCTCACTTTGTAAACAAGAGGGCCCGGACGCCCGCGATGCCCCACAAGCCTGCGCAGATGGGGCCATCCGTGATCGCATTAATGTCCGTCCGTATGTGTGTATGTGTGTGTGACAGGCTGACATATGTTGCGTGGCATTTGTCGCAAAGTGTCCAATTGCCTTCCCCCAGTCTAAAGCCCTTTAGCCGGCTCCCCTGTAGAAAAAGCCATCAACGCACATATATATTTACATAATGTTGAAATGCGGCAAAGCAAACTAATCAACTGCTGGCAGCGGCTGGGGTGGGGGAACGATTCAGACTGAGCAATAGAGGCTAACTGACTCACTCTAGAAAGGCAAAGAGGCCGTAGCCAGGACGACAAGAACAACAACAGCAACATCCAGCCTTGACCTCACATCCTATCATTGTTGCTCTTCCTATGGGTGAGCCCTCTCTCTCTATATATCTGTCTATGTCTCTCTCTCTGTCTCTCTGTCTGTCTCCTGACAGTGGCACAACCACTGAGAGAATATCTTTAGAAGAAGAGCTGCTTCCCACCATATCTGGTCTGCAGCCCAGACACTAAAAGAAACAGCAGGATTGTCATGGGGGCCCTCAGCACTACAGACGAGGGAAAAAAACATCACATCTGGGATTTCATTTGGCTTTCAGTAGATGAGGGAGAGGCCGTATAGCCATTGGCCTCTCTCCAGAAGCAGCCTCTGCCCTTCTCTCTCCAGCAGGATTCATTTGAAGCCCACCCAAACCCTCTCTCAGTGGAGTCGCTGCTATAGCCTACCCCAACCAAGAGCCCAGAGACAATCAGATGTAGTCTGAATCGTTTCTGCCCACCAGCTATTAAATAATTCAGCTGAAAATAAGTAGACATAAAAAATTTAATGATTCACAGGGCTGGACCCTGTAATACAAACTAGAAAGCCACAGACACGACGAGATCGATGGCAACGTCAACCCGTCATATTTCACCGTTGCATTTCAGATGTCAGGTTTTGATAAAGCACTACGGAAAAACAGGTACTGGCTTCTGTGAAGATTTATAGAAAGGTTGGGAATATATATGTGTATTATGAGAAGAATAAGTAAGATGTCAAGCTGTGCGTTCGTTCCCTGTGAAAGTTATGCCCCTATGAATGCAGATGGTTTTAGAAAGCGTTCATAAGTCAGGTTGGATACAGACATGCTAATACAATGCACTACATAGGACAGTGTTTATGGGGGTATCAATCACCATACTAGCAAGGGGAAATACTACAGGCTTATTACACTGGAGTTATTAGGTGGAACCGCACATGATCACACACTCACACATGCACATACACACACATTAAGTTACACGCTATACCTGCCAACTCGTTTTAGCGGTTTGCTGACCACTTAGCTATAGCAGCACAGTAGCTACACTGACAGCACTAGGTTAAAAATGGAGTTAAGGCAGTTACTACGGCAGTTACGTACTGGACCGAATGGAGTGTCTTACTAATGTGTGCGGTAGGCTACATAACATTCTTAGGAACTCTGTCCCAAAAAATAAAATGTCAGGAAAGCACCTGACGAATTAGCCCAAAGAGGCGGGGTTTACCTGCCTGTCCCGCGGAGCATGACGAAGTTCGGCCTTCATGTCCGTTTGGTTACCAGAGACCAGCCCCAGCGCTTTCCGTGACTGTTGCGTATAATTTTTTGAATTTTTATATTATAACTATTTTCTTGAAACGTGCAGCGTGGGCTACTGGAAAATGTGACCCGAGGAAAAAACACGAACAAACAAATTGTGTGGCAAAGACTTCCCAGGTGTGGTGATGTTGAATCCGTCGAATCCCAGTTACAGTTAGTCGTGCTTTGTCGTTGTAAACGTTTGACACTAGGAGCATCAACCTTCCTATCGTCTGATCAGGCCCGGGCAACTTTTTTTATTAAACTTTTTGAATTTAACGTAATTTTCAAAAAGGTCCCAACAGAAACATCAAGTGGCTTCCCGCTGTAACATTCAAACGAAAAATCCTCCACAAGCTATCCAGCGTGACTTCACTCAATTAAAGGGATATCCGCCACATACTGAGGGACCGTCAATAAATGAAGTTCCCGCCATTATTAAACAAATAAATAAACCCAATTGTTTTTGTTTTTATACATTTATTTATTTTACAAAATACCACTAACTCTACAGCAGCGTATTGGTGCCACACCAGAAAAAGAAAAACGGATCAGTCACGTGGCAGCAATAAGCTGCCGTACTCACGTGCTTCATTCACTCCGACAAACACACATATGCCTACTGTTGTTATTTAATTCAACAGTCTTGCATTCCCAATGTGTCTTCACAGGGGTACCTTGCTGACTGGAGCGGAAACTTTTGCTGAGTCCAGACCACCGGCTCATCTTCAGCCGTCATCAACCCAGTAGACCTCAGGGAAAGAGTAGCTCTCATTACCTCAGGTAGAGATGAGCCGGCTATCAGCCAAGAGCAGAGTCCTGGAGGACAAAGGGTCAGAGGTCGTATACATTTAGAGAGGGAAAAGATGGTATAGCTACTGTATGAATGGCTTTGTCTCGATTTTGAAGGACGAGAGAGAAGACAAAATTCAGGGTAGCCAAGTTGCACTGTAGCTTACGCCACTGAACCTTCACTCTCAAATATGCAGTATTAAGTCCAAGTGCTGATGTGAGATGAATTGACAAGAAGTCATTCCTTATTAATGTTATTTGATGCAGACTATCGTACCACATCTACATATCACAATGTAAGGTCATTATTGATGATGTTCAAGAAACGCTGATTGCACTATGCTGTAACGTTGGCTTGCCATGTGGACAACAACATTGTCCTTGCCATATTGGAAATCTTTACCATTTCATTACAGCCATACATGGATCAATTCATAAACAAGTATTCAGGTGCTTGAGTAGATGTAGTCTGTGATGTTACACTGTATTTGATCTATAATGTAAACACTTTTCATTGACCGCATTTCCATTTGTTTGAGAGAGCAAGAGGGAAAGACCAGCTCAAGGATTTGAGGATGCCACAACACACCCCTTCATTTTTTCATTCCTCTCTCTCTCTCTCTTTCTCTCATTCTCTCTAGAGCTGTCTCTCTCACTTTCTCACTCTCTTTCCCGCTCCGCAAGAAAAAACCCTGTGTTTCTTTCCTTCTTTCTCTGACCAATCCTTCCACCCCTAGGTGTTACGCATGGGTGGAACGAAAGGTACAAGCCAAGCAATAAGCCTGGTAGTGAAACAACCGCCGATCAATGAGCATTTCAAGCAAGCAGGACACGTAGCGGCGGTCGGTCAATTAGAGAGAGGACTCCGCTCCGGTCCCGGCGAGGCGAGGCAGCACAACTCCCAAACCATGGCTTTTAAAATCGTCACGGCAGCCTGGAACTTTGTTTCCCTCTCGTCAGCTCTTTTACCTTTCTCTGGAAAAGAGCAGGGATGTGGATCACATGGTCCAGAGGAGGGAGGAGGTCTGGAGGAGGGATGAGAAGTGGTTCAGAGGAGGGATGAGGTCTGGAGGAGGGATGAGAAGTGGTTCAGAGGAGGGATGAGGATCAAGTGGTCTGGAGGAGGGATGAGGATCAAGTGGTTCAGAAGGATGAGGTCTGGAGGAAGGATGAGGATCCAGTGGTCTGGAGCAGGGATAAGGTCTGGAGGAGGGATGAGGATCCAGTTGTCTGGAGCAGGGATGAGGTCTGGAGGAGGGATGAGGATCCAGTGGTCTGGAGGAGGGATGAGGTCTGGAGGAGAGATGAGGATCACGTGGTCTAGAGGGATGAGGTCTGGAGGAGAGATGAGGATCACGTGGTCTAGAGGGATGAGGTCTGGAGGAGAGATGAGGATCACGTGGTCTGGAGGGATGAGGCCTGGAGGAGAGATGAGGATCACGTGGTCTGGAGGGATGAGGCCTGGAGGAGAGATGAGGATCACGTGGTCTAGAGGGATGAGGCCTGGAGGAGAGATGAGGATCACGTGGTCTGGAGGGATGAGGCCTGGAGGAGGGATGAGGATCACGTGGTCTGGAGGGATGAGGCCTGGAGGAGGGATGAGGATCACGTGGTCTGGAGGGATGAGGCCTGGAGGAGGGATGAGGATCACGTGGTCTGGAGGGATGAGGCCTGGAGGAGGGATGAGGATCACAAGCGAACAGACGCCCCACAGAGGACCTGTCATCGATCCCAGACACCAGCTGTATCTGTCTAAAAGGTGAAGGAAGAGCCGATAGTGATGTGTGCTCTTACATTTACATTTAGTCATTTAGCAGACGCTCTTATCCAGCGCGACTTACAGTAAGTACAGGGACATTCCCCCGAGGCAAGTAGGGTGAAGTGCCTTGCCCAAGGACACAACGTCATTTTGCACAACCGGGAATCGAACCGGTAACCTTCAGATTACTAGCCCGACTCCCTAACCGCTCAGCCATCTGACCCCCTCTTTCACATCCAAGACCCCGCAGCTCCGATAACCATGGCGATGCTTACAGCAGAGGGATAGAATAAGACAGCACACCCACCTTCTCAACAGAGGGACATTTCTAACGCAGTGAAGGAAGATTGAGGTAGGCTGCCATGTAGCAAAAAACAATTCACTGTTGTAAAAATAATTTTGCACGCCACGTCATTGACAGTATCATAACCAAAACACCAGCACTCACAGCTACATAACACTGAACAAAACAGACTGTATGCCCTCAGGAGCAATGAGTCAGGCTATAATGAAACTCATTAAGTCTAAGAGGAAAACATTCCTCCATTAATTCTGACAAGAAGCCAAGTGTCAAAACAGAGAATTCTTCTACATTTATCTATGCTCTCTTCAGCTGCACTTGAGAAGTAGCGAAAGATAGGTCTGTTATTACTTATTATGCATTTATGCAGAGAGTGACTAAGGTCGCCATGCTTGTGCACAGTTTGTAAGTAATAGAATTTTGGGGAAATAAATGGAGTTTCTGGCTTGAAGGTTCTGGCTTGGTAAAGTCCTGGAGCGTCTGACAAATGTAACTCCAGCCAGAAGTCAGGACGCACAATACAAGGTCAAAAGCTTCTCTAGGGGATGATGTGGGTTTAGCACGCACATACAGTACATGCACGCGCCCACACACACACACACACACACTAACTCATCACACACACACACCAAAAATACTCCACTCTCCGGCCTTTCCTCTAACTCTCTTTATGAGGATAGGATGATAATCTTCACCTTAAAGATTCCCACTGCGACCAGGCCCAAGCTCGTCTAAGCCCTCAAGATGTGTCAGGGCCTTCCAGGAGTCCTGAGACACACACACACACATCCACATCCACACACACACACACACGCTAGACCAAAGTGTTGACACAGACATTACTTCTAGTAACAGAGGCTTCTCTCCCTCTTGTCAAGCCACAAGTGAATGTCTCACTTTCGCTCTCGCCCAGTCATTACCTGTAGCGAGGGAAAATGTCACCCTCTCAAGTGACAGAGGTGACGCTTGTGTGAAAAGCATAGCGGTCCTATCCAAGGTGTTAAATTAAGCGCTCAGGAGACATGGAGAGCGACATGCACTGGAGAGCATGCCCCATTTCAGCCCGGTTCAAGCGACAGTTTGGCGGGAGACATTTTGGGACTATCTTCCTCTCCTGACGTCTTCCTTTCTAAACAAACTCCCCGGACTCTCTGAACCTGTTTCCTCTCTATCCATTTCTCGAGCTGTGGCATTCACGTAAGAACTTTCCGTGAAACGGATGTTGTAATGACTTTGTAAGCAGGCTCAATTTCTAAACGTCTAATTAAGATGGAGAACAAAGAACTAAAGGTTTATGAAAGAAGTGAGAAGGGTGGTTAATAGCGGTTTCTCTCTCTGTCTCCGACACTTCCTTTCTCTCCACCATTTAGTCTCTCTATTTCTCATCATGTCTGTGTCCACCCTCTCTCCTGTTTCCATTGACAACAGGCGGAAAAAAGCGAGAGGAGCCTTGACTTGATCGCGCATACTAAAGACGCTACCTATCTCCCTCCCTCTCCGCACCTCTCTTTCAATAGCAGAGGGAAAATTATGTTTTTACCTTGAGTCTATGAGAAAAGGACATCTGAGAGGACAAGGATGGAGCGTGAGAGAGAGACAGAGATAAGAGATGGAAGCCAAGGCTGGCAGGGAGGGGAGTTCGTCCTAGCAACAGGTCACTACAGAAACGCAGAGGATATATTCTTTCATCCACTGTCTTCAACTGCATTTATCTGTTATCTAAACTCGTGTTGCTTCACTTCCAGGTCCAATCCTACGACTACCCCTTAGTGACTACATCACTCGTTGCAACGTTTGATTAGGTAGAGGGCTATAGGTCACAGAAGCTAGGAAGGCAGTTGGTCTTTCATCTCAAGGAGACAGAGAAGCACCTTTGAAGTTATGCAGCCAGCGCTGAAAGATGTTCCCTGATAGGCCAGGGATGACAGAGGCATCAGTCTATCACATCATCAACCCATTCATCCGTCCATCTAGAATTTCTCATCTCTCTCTGGACGATTTTTTCAATTCGTCTCCATCCTACCTTTTCCAACACCGGAGAGACTGACAACAATGATCTCATTAGCATGCTGGCTGAATCAGACTTCAGGCTGAGGTGAGCAGCTATGACTCACCATGACCGTTAGCTGAGCTACGGTCAGCTGTTGCTAGCTGTGTGAGACATCTAAACTCCATTGCTCCTGCAATGACAATGTCTAGTCCACAGAACTTTGACTCTAGGTTTAGCATGGCAGTTATGTGACTGAAACCACAAAACTTGATTGGTGTGGTGTAACAGAAAAGGGCAATTGTCAATCAGGAAGCACGCACACAAACACACACTAAACAACGGTCAAATAGCCAAACCGATCAGCAAGTCATCAAATGTGAAGCCGGCAGAAGACGACTATAATCAATCCTGGATCCGCCTCTTATAATCCTCTGGTAGAGACCTACAAATATAATCTCAGATTACATTCAAAACCTGGAATTACACACGTGTATTAATCACTGTGCTTTCTATCATAAATTTACCACAACTCCTAGAACAAGTAGCGTCACTTGAAGGATTGTGTTGCAGTGCACCCTGCAGGTCGTTAAGTAAACTGCGTTGCACCTGCTCCTCGAAAGCAATGAGAAAAAGACCTAGATTTTAAGATCAAATCCCAGGAATGGATATTCGAAATAATACGTGTTCGTAAAAACTGGAACAAGTCCAGAATCTGTTATTGTGCTTATGACGCAGGGCATATAAATGGGTCACACATCAATTCACACCGGTTTCACATTCGGAAGAGGCATATGTATAGGCACAGGTGCACATTGACAGGGTTGGAAAGGGATGGGATTAGAGTGAGGAAGAGGCGGCCATACAGAGATTCCATGTGAGACCATTTTAGAATGGACCCCGACAAACAAGAGGTAACATAAAGACAGGCACGGACGGAGGGATGCACCGGGATCTATTATAACTCTCAGCGCGCGCCGTTCCTTCCTCCAAACCTCGCCCCTGCTTGTGACTGCCCAGACAATTATCTTCAATTATCGTCACCTCCAGCTAAGCAATTACAAGGCTTTATTGATGCGGGCACCCCCGGCAACATGCTTTATCCATACCCTACCCAGTAGTTGTGAGGGAGGAACACAAAAGAATATGAGGACTATCACTGATTGTCATTCTTACTCAAGCCTTCTGTAAAATACTGATAGTTAGGCCTACTAACCTATTACATGTTACAGGTTTAAAGTTTAATACGGATATTAATTGTTCCACACGCTGAAGTCCCTGGCGGCTTGTTCTGTAGTGTGGAGTTGAGAGGGAAAAGTGAAGGTCACACATCAGCATGGTAAATGTAAAACGTTGATTCACACTATGCGGTTTCCCGCCGGATTTAAATACGATCCTTGCTGACATTTAGTACGACACTAACATATTGGCTGTTGTCATCACATACTAATGTTAAACATCCATCATTCTGAATACACTTCAAGCACCTGCAGCGAGCATCAAAGATGCATCATTGCCATCTTCTGTAGTAGTCTAGCAGCTAAGTTGCTATACGTCTCACGATTGGGATTCGTGGTACAATACAGCCCTCTCGCGAACATAAATGAGAATAGCAGTGGATTCAAACTCAATTTATTACAGAACTTCATAATAAAACACAATATATTCTTCCCGACAGTACTTGTAAGTATTTCAGATGTAAGAATTGGGCATAAGCATAATTTACTGTCTACCTCTTAGTGGTACTGTCCATAAAAACACTGTCCGTGAAAGTAGCCTGAAAAGATAATTAAATGGACTATGTATTAAAATGATGTATTAAAACAAGAAAAAAATGCCAATGTTGTCTTATTGAAACGCGTATCTGATCTAGTTATATCAACAGGTGAATATAATTCGTTCATTCGTTGGAATGATACTTGCTTCGAGTCTTTTGTATCCTGGAAACGTGGAAACTTGTGGTTGTTGACTGTTGATTGTTGACTAAACTAGCGTATAAAATCGTTAGGGACCGGGGGCCTGTTGCACAAAACTAGGATAAGGGATTAAGCCAGGATATCTTGGTGATCCTGGCTCAATTGATCCGTAATCCGGTTGCACTAAAGATGGATAGGGGGCAGGAGGATATGTTATGGTATAAATTACCATGGAGATTTATTCTGTGGAGCTAGCCTGCTCCAGACCAGGCTAAATTCCAGGATCTATTTAATCTCATCCCTAATGTCAGTCAGCAGTCACCACAAATGGAAACCAATAGTTATTTCACTGCTCACTATACATTGTTATCACATATAACTAGACCCACTGTCATTATTTAAACGTTTGTGATCATTAATTTCAATGATTTTGGATAAAAAATGATTTTTAGATGATGTTGCTATCATTAGATAATTTACAGTTTCCCATAGACTATAAGGCTATATATAAAATGATAGAATATTAGGGCCACAGAGGGGAAAAAAACACAAGTCATAATATTGTAACCAGTTGTTTTAAAGGAGGACAGTTGTTAAAATGACAGATGTGGGGCATTTCGTGAAATTGTACTTCAGTATGGTTTCATAAACAAAGACATGCTGATGTGCCAGAATATTAAGTATCACATTGTCATAAGTATCAAAACTGTAAAAACAATATGTAGCTTTTCTGCAGAAAGAACCAGCCTCATAAATTTATGACTTTATCCTTTTTCTTCAGTGTGGCCCTAGTACTCTGTCATATAAACAAATACACATTCCATATGAATATAAAAACACAATGTGTAACATTATGTTCCTTTATTGAATAAGGACAAAACAAAGCAGGTAAACCATCAGCTCCTTTCGAAACTGAAGTCACAGTGACTCTACAAGATGGAAAGCACAGAATCCAAGCATATTATACAAAATGATACATACACATTCAAAGGTCTGTATATAACACACCCTGCATGTCTGCACACTAAAATAAATGCAGGACAAATCCATACACATCAACTGAACAGACAAATGAATGGATGCAGTAGCCTCCCTGCAGCCTTGTATTACACACAGTATACCGCACAAACATCATAAGAGGCCAAATTCGTAAAAAAACGAACCCAAAAAAACCCAAATTCCTCTGCCACCGCAGGACATATTTAACCAAAATTGAAAGCACACATACTAACTAAAATAATTCAACACATATTGGTCCCTCAGCAGCCGACCACTGTCGTCATCAGGGAAGATTGCCGGATTGTCCCAGTCCATGGCTGGTGGCACTCTGGGGGCCCTCTCCTTCCTCAGGCAGGCCACATTGTGGAGGACAGCACAAGCCACAGTAATATCACATGCCCTAACAGGGCTGACCCTTAATTTGTGAAGGCAGTGAAAGCGTGCCTTCAGGAGGCCAAAGGTCATTTCAACTCTGGCCCTGGTCCTGGCATGGGCATGGTTGTAGGCCTGCTGTGCTTCCTGGGGGTCTGTGAAAGGTGTCAGGAGAAAAGGCTGGCAGCCATACCCCCTGTCTCCCAGCAACACACCAGAGAATTCACCTGTCAACACAAAATCTCATCATTACTACCTCATAAACACAGTGATATTCTTGACACAGCCATGATGGTTATAAATAGGGGTTGTGTGGCTTACCTTGTGATAGGCACTGATAGATTTCAGAGGCCCGAAAGATTCTGGAGTCATGGACTGAGCCAGGCCATTTTGCCACAACATTGCTGATCACACAGTCAGCATTGCAGACCATCTGAAATCATAAGATGAGGAATATTACACCAATCAATGCACATCACTGGCAATGCAGAGTGTTCGTCAATGGACAATATCAAAAAGTTATGTTCACCTGAACATTAATGCTGTGAAAGGATTTCCTATTCACAAAATCGGCCTCATGGGCACCTGAGGGGGCTTTTATCCTTATGTGTGTGCAGTCCACTGCACCAATGACATTGGGGAAACCTGTCACACAAAGTAATGAGTATCCTACTATGTGTTAACAGTTGTCCTGTAATTTGTAGATCCTCTTACCTGCAATCCTATAGAACTCCTCTTTGATGTCACAGAGTCTTCTGTGGCCAGGGAAGGAGATGAAGACATCTGCTAATGCTTTGATAGCCAGACACACACTCCTTATTGTGCGGCAAATTGTGGCCTTGTTCAGCTGTTCTGCATCCCCCACTGAGTACAGGAAGGCTCCACTAGCAAAAAAGCGCAAGGCCACACAAACCATTTGCTCCACACTCAGTGCATGGCTCCGTGCAGTGCGGTGCTTAATCCTGGGACCCAGTAGTCTGCATAGATACCTGATGCCATCTGCAGAAAACCTGTATCTTTCATATAGATGGTCATCAGGGAAGGCCAGTGGGTCCAACCGGTCCCTGAAGACCCTTTCTCGCCTGAAGGCTCTCCTCAGCACAAGTGCTTCTTCATCCACCACATCTCGCACGAATGGGCATGCCATTGTCAGAGCAGAAAGGAACACACAATTTTGGGCCTTCATATAGGCTAGTGGCCACACCTGGTGCTGGGGGGGTGGGCAAAAGAGGGCGATGCCTTATAACGATGACTTGGTTGTACTGATTGCTGGGAAAATAAAAAAAACCTTAGAAAGATGCCACCGTCCTGTGTGCTCACAATAAGAGCTCATATGTCATGGCTCACTTGACTTTACGAGAATATACCTAATTTTTATTTTCAGCTGTGTCATCTTCTTGGAGCTGGGGGAGGAAAGAAAAATAATGATTAATACATTTGTGTTACAGTTAGCATACAGTGTACATTGAAGGCATATCTCACCTCCCTCTCAAGTTTTTTTATTTCAAGGTCCAGTTTCCTAATTGTCCTCTTTTTTATTTCGGACTCCAGTGCAAGATTTTCCATCTTTTTCTTCTTGTACTGAATGTCTATGTCTGCCAGTTCTATTTGGCGCCGGAGGTGGTTGCCATACAACTTTCTGATAGCTTGTGAGCTCTGTGAACACAATACAATTAGCGCAGCTGGAATTTGGCAGGATGTGGTGTCCTTTTATTAATACGCACTATGTTGCCAGGCTGGTTTTCCCACTGTATAGCATCTGGGTCCTGTAAAAGAAATTAGATTTTTTGATTTTGATGAGGACTCCTCACCATTGTAGAGTAAATAGTACTTTCACAGTCTTAACATGATACCTCATGCCTTCTGGAATCCAGAGAGATGGTCTCCTCCTCATCATCGTCTCCATCATGTGCTGTTGCTGCTGCACTGGGGCCTTCACCCTATCACATTTAATCGGATTCATATTGAAGCTAGTAGACAAGACATGCCAGGCCTACAGTATGCCTTTGATGGAGTACTCACTGGATCAGCATCGTCTGGTGCTTGTGCTGGTGGCTCTAACAGGAACACAGTGCTGCCAGACACTGCAAGGCAATAGGTAAACCAAAGTCAGACAGTCCAAATTGATTCAATATGAATGTGGTTGTATCCCATGTAGAGATGGAAGGACATACCTTGAATGAAGCGGGTGGCATCTTGGGAGGAACCTATGCTCGTCTCTTTCCCCCCAGGGATCCCCTCTAAGACGGGCCTGCCTTTATTTAGCTCCAAGGCCATGTCCTCTGCTGGGGTAAGGTCAGCCTTTGGTGACCCACCACCCGTGCCTTGTCTGTGGGTATTCTTTTTCACTGCTAAAACAGTACAGACAATGTGTGAGCAGGCACCTTCTGGGTACAATATATGCTTGTGCTTTGTTAAATATTAGTCAGGGACCATACCATTCTGCAGAATGTTCTTGTATTTGATTTTGACCTGCTGCCATGTCCGTTTTGGCCCGTTCATGTTTAATCTACACACACACACACATATTTAATGGAGTCACACTGCAAAAAATTACTTGGTATTTTTGTCTTGTTTTCAGTAAAAATATCAAAAAATTTATCATAGCTTTATACAGTGTGATGGAGTTACTTTACACAATTTCACTCATATCTGCAGTGCATTTCAATAAAAAATTTAACCGTTTCATAATTACAGTACAACTGCATTTTTGGAGATGTGAATTAAATATTTGAATTGTAATTGTGATGTTTCAGCGGAGCGGTGAGTATGTAATTGTGCACTACTTACGCATTCAGGCGGTCTGCAATACTTTGCCACGCTTTTTCTCTTTGCTTTATCACTGTGGCGGTGTTGCCTTTCTTCTTAATTATATCTTTTACCTCCTCGTATGCCTCCATGAGGATTTGTGCTTCCGACGGGGAAAAGTACGCGGCTCTAGTTGCCATGGTAAATCAGTTAATCTGTGATCTGTGGCGGGGTCTATTTGAGTGAGCCGTGAGCGCGCACCTATCCAGGATTGGTTTCACCTGGCTTAATGAATCCGTGTCTGCTCATCCTGGCTTGGTCTTTGTGCAACCAATTAAGCCTGGACGCACATGTTTTGGCTTCATTGAGCTCAGCTGAGTCATTTATCCCGGATGTCTTAATTCTACTTTTGTGCAACAGGCCCCTGGTTTACTTTGAAAACTGTGCAGCAAATTCATTACACAACCCATTACTAATGACTTAAAAGAGTACCGTTTTTGTATTATAATCCGACAAATCATGAATTTCGTCTAAATGTAAACTTTAATTTAATTCACTCAATATATCCATACTAAACTGCCCGGCGTACAGTACGGACAGCAAAAGCATTGGAAGCGTAGTTTGCAGGGATCTTTAACTGGAAAGGGGGCGTGGCTTGTCCGGTCTTCAGTGGGACCGCCAAGGCGCAGCTTCGGTGTGATTTCGGTCTGGCTGCTCTTTGTCCTCCATTAGAGCTCGGATTCCCAGCCCCACTGTACGGCGCAGGCCCGAAGTAGCGCAGCCGCTCTGAGGTTAGTGCCCTACCGCGCAATCTCCAGCTATTTCAGCCCTGGCGCAGCCGCACCATCAAACCCGGCAGCATTGGGGTGAAAGATGCTGTTTGTTTTAGATGCTTGACAGGAGACGGAATTGATTGAATATTTGGGGTTTTAGATGGCAATAATGTTTGAGCACACCAAGAACAAGCGTAGATAACGTAGAAATAACGTTGGTATCGATGCAGGCCGCTCGGGCCTTTTTAGTGTTGTAAGACAGCGCGAGATGGCCCAGGTTCTAACGATATGATTATTTTACATGTCGGAAAACGTCCCGTTCTACGATTCTCGGCTAGCCAACAATGTTTGTGCTTGTGGTCTTGACAAGCTATGACCCTTTTATGGGATTTTATCAACGTATCTGCGTAGCTAACTAGCTATCTGGCTAAATGTAGGACATGGCTCTAGCTTTAGCCAAGCCTAGCTAGCTCTAGCTAGCATATATCAATTGCAGTTGTGATGTTAGCCAGCTAGCTAGCGTAGCCAGGATTAGGATGAAAACGCTAGCTAGACTAGATATGGTTTACGTTAATTAGAGAAAGATAACATTTCAAGTTCAACAAAGTAATGCTTTTCATGTATTGAATAGTTTTACCGCGATAGTGACCGTTTATTTTATAAGTAAGATTGCCAATGTCTCTCAACGAGCTACAATTTGTTAACTGGTTTAGCTAGCTAGTCTTCCTAATGTTTGGTGTGGTCATGCTTACAGTCAGATCCGTTACGCGTAAGCAAGTTCGATAACCTCAACATCTGTGAACCCTCATCAATTCTTATCTAGAGTGAGAGCTAGATAACCAAGATGGGTAGCTGCTACTGTAAGATACTACTAGCTAAATATACCGCCACCTCAGCATGGATATTGATGATTCCTTAAATCCTGCAGACAAAATAATCCATACATAAAATGCCACTTAGCTAGCTGAGCAGGGCGTTAAGTTGGTTTAATATGCGTATGTGATGGTATTTAAGAGTTAAACCTTTTTAAAAGCTCTCTTGAGAAATGTGAATACTGGTGGAATCATCGCGTAAATTAAATGGCAACTCTATTCCCGCCCTCGAGTTGCTATATGCATTTGGTGTCTCCCTATAAATTAGTTACAATTTGATAATAAAAGTTTTTAGGTACAGAGATTGTTTTACTGTCAGTTTTCAGGTGTGTTTTGTGTGTGCATACACATACTCCCTCCCCCAAATGTATGAATGTCTTGACCCTTGGCGTAAAACTTCCATAACCTCATAATAAAATGAAGGAATGCACACATGACAGATGTTGCCGCAGCAAGATAATAATTTAGAGTATTAAACAAATGTCTGTCACTAATGCGGTTCTTGCGAGAAATTTAACACAGTAACACGTCCATCATTACATTATTTCTGAAGCATTGTCAGACTCCTACACACAAAGTTTCCTGCATGTGTTGACTATAGTGCCCCTTAGTGTACAAACGACCAAAGAGCATCAGAGATGTCGAGATGAGATAAAAATCATGACGATACAGACCAATATACAGAAATGCTGACATACCTTAGCTCAGAAGCTTACATTGACCTATTGACCTCTGGCGTGTGTTATAAATAGTTGCAATATTCAGTGCCGGTCCTACCACATTTTGTGCCCTAGGCAAGATTCCCCCTCCCCCCATATCTACGATTTTTCTTGGATATGGGGGGGGGGGCATATCTAAGAAAAATCTGTATAGTGAGCCAATGCATTAAACACAGGATGACGAAGCATCTGTGGGACACGGAGTGTGTTTAACCCTCGTGCTGCCTTCGGGTCACATGACCCAAAGGTTCATAACGAACCATTGTTGTGTTTACCCAATTTTACCCAATACAAAAACAAATAAAAATAATTTTCTTTTAACCATTCCAATGTGGGGGGTCTGAGACAGCCCGACAGTTAAAAGAAAACGCTTCACTTTGTTTTTGTATGAGGTAAATTTGTCGCAATACGACGGTGGGTCACAATGACTGATGGGTCAGAATGACCCGAAGATAACACAAGGGTTAAGGCCAGCCACCGCACATATCAGCTCCACGCATAATACACAGGATCGCAAAATGTATATAAACCAAAATGGCCTCCCTTCCCATCCAGTGTGTTAGAGGCCAGCCAGAATGATGGAGGACCACTCTGTGCATCAGACGGAGCACATGACCACGATCGAGGCTCACGCCGTCAGCCAGCAGGTGCACGTTGCCACCTTCACTGAGCACAACATGCTGAGCGCCGACGAGGACTCGCCCTCCTCCCCGGATGATGACATCTACGACGACTCGGACATCCTCAACTCAGCCGGGCAGGATGAGGTCACGGCACACCTGGCCGCCGCAGGTGAGGAGCCTAGCCAATGGGAGGACAAGGGGGGTTGGGTTGGCGTGGCAGGTGTTGTGTGGTGGAGGAAACTGTTTCTTTCGCCTGAGGTGAGGGGTGGGGTTGGTTGGTTATCAGCACTCCTGGCACTTGTGCTAACATGTCATTGAGGAATGGGTGGAACCAAAAATAAAGAGAGGGCAAAATGTAGTCAAAGTACACTAAAGTTTATTTAAATAGTTTCCTACACACTCCTATAGACTAAAACGTTTTTTTATGCAAAAAAAAATGCTTTTTTGCATTGACTTAGTAAACCAGAGCTTGTCGTCATACACAAACTAGTTTGAGTCTGTGTAGTGCCCAGAAGTCACCAGCAGATGGCGGTGTTAGAACAGACATCTCCAATCTGTGCTCTTCCCCACATTCCACCAGGTCCGGTCGGCATGGCAGCGGCTGCTGCCGTGGCAACTGGCAAAAAGCGTAAGAGACCTCACATCTTCGAGTCAAACCCCTCGATCCGCAAGAGACAGCAGACACGACTGCTAAGGTGACTGTTTACTCACGACACCACTGTTACCCCCAAAATACCCCCAAATACCCCCAGAACTACTTGGTCTGTTCTTGAGTTCAGAGTATCAGAGCTGAGGAAAACTTTAGTTTTCTGTGTTTCACTTCAAAGCCCCCTTTGCATTGATGATGCATTTTGTGTTTGTGTGTTTCTGTGTGTCGGTGTGTGTGTGTGTGTATTTATGTATGTGTGTGTTTCTGTGTGTGTGTGTGTGTGTGTGAGTGTAGGAAGCTGCGAGCCACGCTTGATGAGTACACCACCAGAGTGGGGCAGCAGGCCATCGTCCTCTGCATCTCTCCCTCCAAACCCAACCCCGTGTTCAAGGTGTTCGGAGCCGCCCCGCTGGAGAACGTGGTGAGCGAGCGCGTCCTCACAGCGTGTCGGTCGCCCCGTGCCACCCACAGTCCTGTCTTTCCCTCACGGAGGGCGTGGCTTTCGTCCTGGCGGAAGGAGCAGAGAGAGGGTGCGTTTGTTTGACTGTTTTCTTTCCTGTCTTCCTCAGGTGAGGAAATACAAGAGCATGATCCTGGAGGATCTGGAGAACGCCCTGGCCGAACACGCTCCCCCTGGAGGAGACATGGCCTCTGAGCTGCCCCCTCTAACCATCGACGGCATCCCTGTCTCCGTGGACAAGATGACCCAGGTTAGCAATGCTTCTCCTGCCCACCAGATGGCGCTGAAGGAACATAAATTACACGTCGCTCTGTCACTGAGTGGAGCCTAGCGTTGCAGTACAGACCAAGGTCAAATTCTCCCAGTTACTTGGGTTCTTCAAGGTTATACTTCAGCGTGTGTGCGTATTCACATATTTCATGGTTTGATAATACGTTTTGAGGGCAGCTGTGATTGCCACGACAGCAAAAAAAACAAACACGGTTGTACATGGGTTTCGTCCTTGTTGCTGTTATGATGATAGGTTCTAGTAAACAAGCCCTACGTAAAGCACATCTATTTTCAAGGAGTCGGTTGGAGCGCTCTGCACGCCAGGGCGTGGTTCTAGGCAGCGTTCAGGGAGGAAGGGAGCATGGTGGGTGAGGAGGGGGGTCTGGTAGTGCAGCAGTGCCCCCTCCCCCCCCCCCAGGGAGACCAGCTTGTTTACTCCACTCTGCTGACGCAGTCATTGGATCATCTTCAGAGACCGTGCATGATCACTGTTCCTCAGAGACACCACTCAACACCGAAGGGGGGAGCAACAGCCAATCCCGTCGCTCGCCCTGTCCTCGGGGTGGGCGGGGGGGGGCGCAGGTGTGTGTGTGTTTGAACCAGGAAGCAACCTGCTGGTTGTTTTTCTACAGATGGAGATGAGATTAGGAGTAACCTGTTGCCTGTAGGTCAGGAGGTTTTCTGCAGGTCGTAAGTCTGCCTGGAGAACGTGTAGCGGTAGGCAGGGCTGTACATAGACAGCATACCTGCTACATAGACAGCAGGTGAGGCAGGGCCAGCTTGAGCCTATAATTACACACCAGCCTTCAGGTCATGGCCCGGACAAGGCAGGCTAGCTGCTGATTGGCCAGTTGCCTGTTGGATTAGAGCAGGGAGAAGGGGGTGGGGGTGGAAGACCTAGTAGCATGCCTCTTAACTCTCCAGCCTGTGTAATTAGACCATCTGCCTACACACACTTCCACACTCCAGCTACAGGTGGGGACATGGACAATAAAGGCGAGATGGTTGCGGAGACATGCTGATCAGTTAGTGGCTTTCTCCTCAGTCTCCTGAAGAGCGTTTTAAGCTACAGGAGGCCGATGTGGTTCCTGGTGTAAGATTCTACCTGCTTCTTCTACAGTACAGGATCAGACTCTCAGGTGCACCTGAGTCGTGGCTGGTCTTCGAATAAACCCACAGTTGAATTGCCTCATTTGTTATCCTTCTGCTTTTGAAGACCCGAGTTAGGTCGTCGCCATCTTGTCCCCTCTGTAAGTGTGTGTGTGTGTGTGTGTGCATCTCAAAGGGGGGTGAAGCGATTTATTTCTCCCAGTTCCAAATTTAGCCCGTTGATGTCAAGGCAGGCAGACGCAGCATTGGCTCATTGTGCAATATAATCCCCAGGTGGTGTGCCTGTGTGTTACCAGGGACACTGAGGACACCAGGACTAAAGCTACCCAGCCCCAGGCCCCCTCCCTGCCTCTCCCTTCCTGCCTGCCTACCTCCCTCCCTCTCTCGCCCCCTCTCTCTCCTGCCCTCCCTCTCTCGCCCCCTCTCTCTCCTGCCCTCCCTCTCTCGCCCCCTCTCTCTCCTGCCCTCCCTCTCTCGCCCCCTCTCTCTCCTGCCCTCCCTCTCTCACCCCCTCTCTCTCCTGCCCTCCCTCTCTCGTCCCCTCTCTCTCCTGCCCTCCCTCTCTCGTCCCCTCTCTCTCCTGCCCTCCATCTCTCACCCCCTCTCTCTCCTGGCCTCCCTCTCTCATCCCCTCTCTCTCCTGCCCTCCCTCTCGTCCCCTCTCTCTCCTGCCCTCCCTCTCTCACCCCCTCTCTCTCCTGGCCTCCCTCTCTCGTCCCCTCTCTCTCCTGCCCTCCCTCTCGTCCCCTCTCTCTCCTGCCCTCCCTCTCGTCCCCTCTCTCTCCTGCCCTCCCTCTCTCACCCCCTCTCTCTCCTGCCCTCCCTCTCTCACCCCCTCTCTCTCCTGCCCTCCCTGTCTCGCCCCCTCTCTCCTGCGTCTGTGTCCGTAAGGGGTTGTAGCTCGGGGCAAATCAGATTAACGTAACCCCCCCCTCCCCTTCAGACACTCCAAAATGTTGAGGCCTCTTATGCAACATGACGGACCAAGCAATCAGACTCCATTGTGTCTCTGAACGCAACCACGGCCCTTCTCAAGAGGCCGTACACAACGACACCTGTCCTGTTGCAGCCAGGCAGTCTCTGGTCCCGTCCAATCAGAGCAGGGGTCACACAGGACCTGCAGATTCTTGTGGGGAGCTCTACATTTAGTAACTCTATTTCTGGGCCCTGGCCACCTTAGATAGCTGATCAATACCTCCTTCCTGCCTTCTACTCAAGGGCGGGCGCGCCTGTGTGTGACATGCTTTGATCTGACTGCAATGCTAGACTCTGATCTGACTGCATTGCTAGACTCTTTCTTACACACACACACACACACACACATAGACAAAGTGTGTCTTAAGGGACAATTTTTTTTTAAAGAAAGTAATATGAGAATGTCTTGTCTTCTGTTTTCCCTCCCTTCTCCCCGTCCCCAGGCTCAGCTGCGTGCGTTCATCCCAGAGATGCTGAAGTACTCCACCGGCAGGGGGAAGCCAGGCTGGGGCAAGGAGAGCTGCAAGCCCATCTGGTGGCCGGAGGACATCCCCTGGGCCAACGTCCGGAGCGACGTCCGCACTGAGGAGCAGAAACAGAGGGTGAGGACGAGGAGCCTGCCCCTCCACACAGCACTGCCCCCTCCACACAGCACAACAATGCCCCCTCCACACAGCACAACACTGCCCCCTCCGCACAGCACTGCCCCCTCCACACAGCACAGCACTGCCCCCTCCACACAGCACAACACTGCCCCCTCCACACAGCACAACACTGCCCCCTCCACACAGCACAACACTGCCCCCTCCACACAGCACAACACTGCCCCCTCCACACAGCACAGCACTGCCCCCTCCACACAGCACAGCACTGCCCCCTCCACACAGCACAGCACTGCCCCCTCCACACAGCACAACACTGCCCCCTCCACACAGCACAGCACTGCCCCCTCCACACAGCACAACACTGCCCCCTCCACACAGCACAACACGGAGAACAACCACGAGGATCTCCAGAACGTTTCAAGGGAGAACAGGGAACACTAGAACAGGAATGGTAGATCTCTAGATGGTCTCTAGATGACCCCTGACCCCCCCCCCCTCTCCTCCCCAGGTGTCGTGGACGCAGGCGCTACGGACCATCGTGAAGAACTGCTACAAGCAGCACGGGCGCGAGGACCTGCTGTACGCCTTCGAGGACCAGCAGGTTCCTCAGCACCACCTCACCTCCACTCAGAGCATCGCACATCTGGTGCCCTCACAGACCGTCGTCCAGACCGTCAACAACCCCGACGGCACCGTGTCCCTCATCCAGGTAGGGGGGAGGGAAGGGGGGAGTCAAGATGGGAGAGGTGGGGGTGGGCGGGTAGTTGTAGAGGTAGGAGTGGGGTGTAAAGGTGGGGAGGTGGGGGGAGTCAGGGAGTGGGGACAGGGATGTGAGCCTCTGTGACTCCTCACCAGCTATTGTTTAGCTTAGCTGCTGTGTGGTTTTATTGAGTCCTGGAGAGGGAGTGTTGCTGATGCGTTGCTGATGCGTTGCTGATGCGTTGCTGATGCGTTGCTGATGGGTTGCTGATGCGTTGCTGATGCGTTGCTGATGCGTTGCTGATGCGTGCTGTGTGCTGCAGGTGGGCACAGGTGCTACGGTGGCTACATTGGCTGACGCCTCCGAGCTGCCCGGAGTGACCGTGGCTCAGGTCAACTACTCCACCGTGACCGACAGAGAGGTACACACACACACTCTCACACACACACTGGCTGACGGAGGGGTAGACACAGAGATGATAGCTGTCACACACACACACAGTGTGATAACTGTACACACACTAATGTAGAGGGACTCATCAACACATAACCACAGACACATTCATACACGCCCAACTACAGCCAGTACAACACAGTGTTCCTCCTCCCTGCCAAACTGAAAGGGCGTCTTTACACTACGACAAATGAAATCATATCTAACACAAATCTAGTGGTGGATCCACTTTCATTGATGTCGATTTTGCACTGACAACCATGTAATCATACTACCGTATCTTGTCTTCAGAAAACAACAATACCCATTTCATTTCCACATGTCGGTGACATATATGGCACATTGACATGAATCTTATTGGGGTCATCTGACCCAGATCAATGACAGATTCCGCATGCCTCTCGTAATGTGGGATTCATCAGTCAGGAGGACACGGACAGTAATGTGTGATGTTGGAATGCATTAAAGATGATAAGTTTGTAGCCTTTGGTAACCCCGCCCTGTGACATCACTGCTTGTCTGCTCTCCTCCCCAGCACCTGGCGGCAGTGTGCCGCGCCCTGCCCATGGACGTGTCGCCACAGATTATTGTAAGCGTTGGCTCCACGTGTCACTTCCTTTAAACCGTGACCACGACAACCGCACGTCGCCTGGGCCCCGCCCCTTCGCTTTCACCCACGAGCGTTTGTCGTGGTGTAAAAACGCCCTGATCCTTCCTTCTTATTCCACTCGCATCAACCTACTTTTATTTGGGTTTTCCTCCATCTTTTGGACATTGTGTTCCACTTTTCATCTCAACTGCCTTTTTCTATCTGACCTCCTCCTCTCTCCTGTTCCTTTCCCAAAACCAACCCCATGGTCCCTCCTCTCCTCCTCCACTCGGTTCCATCGGTCCTCCACCCTGTTCCTCTTCTCCCTCCAACCTGCTCTTGTCCGTGCCTGCCTTCATCCCTTCACCCACCCCACCTGTGTGTGTGTGTGTGTGTGTGTGTTCCCCCTGCCCCTCTCATCCATCCCTCTGTTGTCCTGGAGGTGGATCAGAACTGGGCCACGCTGCAGGGAGGTGAGATGACCATCCAGACCACGCAGGCGTCAGAGGCCACCCAGGCCGTCGCCTCGCTGGCAGAGGCAGCCGTCGCGGCCTCTCAGGAAATGCACCCTGGGACCACCGTCACCATGGCACTCAACAGGTAGAGAGGACCCAGAGAGGGAGGGGGGAGGGAGGAGGAACAGGAAGGAGGGGGGAGGGGGGTGTTATGCAACCTTGTCGACCTTCACTTCAAAGGAACTCAACCCAACGCTCAACCCACAGAGAGAGCGGGTATGTTTTCCACGTTGCTGTAGCATAGCTGTGTTTTTCCGGAGCTGAGAGCTGACCAGGGTAACCAGGGAACACACATCCCCTAGGATGATGAGATTCTCTAAGTCAGTAATTGTGGTGGTAGATCTCACACCTTCACGTCAGGAGGAAGAGACACCTGTCAGGACAGGGAAACGGTTCCCTCAGGACCGCAGAAGACCGCCTCTCACTGGTTCAGCAGGAAATTAATTTGCTTTCACCTGTGCAGAGTGCGACTTCACCTGGTTCCCATGGTGCGAATTGGTCGTTAAGCTCAGTCAGCAACCACACTTTTCTGGAAAAACAATCTAGAATCTGGGAATTCTCCATCTCTGATCTCTGCCATGTGAATGTTATATTGACACACATTCCTGTTTCTTGAATTTTCTATAATCTAGCAAACCAAACAATTATTTTGCCATCGTTTTTGAAGCCTTTCCTGCGAAGCGATCTCAGCGCCAGCATCTTTTCAGAGGGTTAACACGGAGCTCGTTCCCTCGTGTGTCGGCTCTCTCTCTGTGGGGCTTGTTACCTGTTCCCACCTGGTTCCCCCCCCCCCTTCCTCCTGTGTTTACCTCAGGTGAGCAGGTCCCAGAGTGCCTGACAGAACACTCCCCATTTCCCCTTCACCTCCACACTCCCTGCTGAGTGAAGAAGAGGGCATCCTTCTCTCATTCTGCACGCTCTCTCTGTCTCTCTCTCTCCTGGCCCATGTAAACTAAGCTGTGAGGTCATGGCGTCGGCTTCCCGGTGTGTTGTGCTGATGTGAGGATTGATGAGGGCCTTCTGTTGGGGTGTGTGTGTGTGGCAGAGCTTCCACGGTGGAAAAGCAGCTTACACACCCCCACATCCACAACCTCCTTCCCCCCTTCTCTAATGACCCCTCCTGTCAGTATTCTCTGGGAGCCAGGCAATTACCATCCCCTCACCTCAACCTTCTTTTAGATATACATACATCTATTATTATTTTTTTGTTGTAAAGATATATTTGTTGGCATTTTACAGTGGTTGAGGGAGAGTGTGTGAGGTACTGATCCACCACGACCCCACGGTCGGTCGAGCTCTCTGTGTGGGAGGAATTTAACCAGTGTGTATCTGTGTGTATGTATTTAACCAAGGTGTGTGTGTGGTGTGTGTGTGTGTATGTATTGCAGTGAAGCGGCCGCCCACGCCGTAGCTACGCTGGCCGAAGCCACCCTGCACGGAGGAGGGCAGATCGTGCTGGCGGGGGAGACCGCCGCCGCCGTGGGGGCCCTGGCAGGGGTGCAGGACGGGACCGGTACGTACCCTGCACACCTCCACCTGGCCACCTCCACCTGCACACCTCCACCCTCCACCTGGCCACCTCCACCTGCACACCTCCACCCTCCACCTGGCCACCTCCACCTGCACACCTCCACCCTCCACCTGGCCACCTCCACCTGCACACCTCCACCCTCCACCTGGCCACCTCCACCTGCACACCTCCACCCTCCACCTGGCCACCTCCACCTGCACACCACCACCCTCCACCTGCACACCTCCACCCTCCACCTGCACACCACCACCCTGCACACCTGCACACCTCCACCCTCCACCTGCACACCACCACCCTCCACCTGCACACCACCACCCTCCACCTGCACACCACCACCCTCCACCTGCACACCACCACCCTCCACCTGGCCACCACCACCCTCCACCTCCACACCACCACCCTCCACCTGCCCCCCCCACCCTCCACCTGCACACCCCCACCCTCCACCTGCCCCCTCCACCAATCACATTACCTCAACTAACAATACCAAAGCTTCCAACATGCAAATGATTCTCTTGAGATTGTCCTAATTCCAACCGTGCCTGAAGCGACCACTTTTGTTCCAGTGCTTTCTATCAAGTCCTCAGAACTTTCGTACTGCCTGGCCCCGACATTCAAATCATCCAGACCATCTATTTTAAATAACAATCAAGCGACTGGTTGTCCTCACGTACGGGGATGCCTACTGGGCATGTGCAGTGGCAGGGCTGTGATGCCTACTGGGCATGTGCAGTGGCAGGCCTGTGATGCCTACTGGGCATGTGAAGTGGCAGGGCTGTGATGCCTACTGGGCATGTGCAGTGGCAGGGCTGTGATGCCTACTGGGCATGTGCAGTGGCAGGGCTGTGATGCCTACTGGGCATGTGCAGTGGCAGGGCTGTGATGCCTACTGGGCATGTGCAGTGGCAGGGCTGTGATGCCTACTGGGCATGTGCAGTGGCAGGGCTGTGTCGCCTGCTCTCTGAGCTGGTTAGAAACGAGCTCTTGACAGAACTTCCAGCCTCTTCCAGACGAGCGTTTTCTCCCGACTCAGCCAGGAGATTCACTCACATTCAAATGAACCTCGGGAGGAATTGACCTGTATGCAAATCATGGACTAAACCTGGAAAGCTGTTGTAGTTGACTAAACGTGAGTGTCTGTAGTGATTCTGCTGTGATGATGGAACACAGGAGCACTGGCCCAAGAGCTCCTCTAATCCACTACTGATGGAACAGATGGCGTGTCTTTGCAGTTTGGTTTAAATATTCTTTTTCCTCATATTTCATATGACGCAGACCTTTTAATGGTATGCTTTGTGCCATGAAGGGAAGTGTCGAGTTTGTGCTCCAGGAATAGGAATAGGATTGGTGCATGAAACCAGTTCTACCTCCTTCTGTGCCAGTGCCATCTTTTCATCCCAGGACAGACCAAGAGTGGTCTGTCCTCTTCACGATAGACCCCTGCTCACACACACACCCTGACACACACACACACGTACTCACTCTCACACACACCCTCACACACACCCTCACACACACACACACGTACTCACTCTCACACACACCCTCACACACACCCTCACACACACCCTCACACACACACACACACACACGTACTCACTCTCACACACACCCTCACACACATCCTCACACACGTACTCACTCTCACACCCTCACACACGTACTCACACACGTACTCACTCTCACACACACACGCTCAAACAAACACACACCCTCACACACACACGCTCAAACAAACACACACCCTCACACACACACACGCTCAAACACACACACACACCCTCACACACACACACGCTCAAACACACGCACCCTCACGCACACACACACACACGCTCAAACACACACACACACGCTCAAACACACCCTCACACACACACCCTCACACACACACGCTCAAACACACACACCCTCACACACACACGCTCAAACACACACACCCTCACACACACACGCTCAAACACACACACCCTCACACACACACCCTCACACACACACGCTCAAACACACACACCCTCACACACACACGCTCAAACACACACGCTCAAACACACACACCCTCACACACACACCCTCACACACACACCCTCACACACACACGCTCAAACACACACGCGCTTACACACACACGCTCAAACACACACACCCTCACACACACACGCTCAAACACACACACCCTCACACACACACGCTCAAACACACACACCCTCACACACACACCCTCACACACACACGCTCAAACACACACACCCTCACACACACACGCTCAAACACACACACCCTCACACACACACGCTCAAACACACACACCCTCACACACACACGCTCAAACACACACGCGCTTACACACAGGGCCTGTCATGCCGCCCTCAGGGGTTTGGCATGTCCCAGAGGGGGGCTCCTAAAGAGCTTTGATCCACTCCATTATCAGTCCATAGTCTAATCACCAGGACAGCTGTCCACACTCTGGGACTGGACCGCTCCTGCATGATCCCCCTCCCCCTCGCAGCCTACACACACACACAAACTAACACACCCTCAGACACACATACACTCATTCATATTGACATTTAAGCACACACAAAGCAATACTTGTATCCACATGCTGTATTCATAGGATGACCAGGGCATGAGTGAGGTGCATGTCTAAACACCAAAGCTGATTAGCCCGTATTTAGAGAAATGGACATTGGGACCCCCCTCTCTCTACCCCTGCACCCCTAACCCGCTTTCTTAGCGTTTAGCCTCAATCTGGCGTTCGGTCAAATCACTGTGTTTGTGCTGATCCAACGCTTTCTCTCTGAACGGTGAACGGTAGATTGGACCCAGTGTTGGTGTCTGGCATCAATAATAATCACAAACATGACAGTAGAAGAATATTTCAAATGTCACTTTTTACTAAACTAAAAAGCTATTTAGAGAGAGTGAGAATTTCTGGCTCATTGAAGGCCCTGGCTCAGAGCAAACAGTAGTTTAAGTTCTCAAGTTTATTCAGAGTTAAGTATCTTTCGGTAGACAGTTAGGCATCATCAAATAACAATCGGCATCAAGATGTGACTGACTTACATAATCATAAACCTTTAACACCTGCCACATTCCACAGTGGTCGATGTTAAATGGTACTTGTCTAGGACACTAGGTGATGACGACCTCTTCACCAGCCTTCCTGACCTGCTCCCATGAGCCTGTTGACCTTACTTAATCTCCCCGACGGTGAAGGGGAGAGGGCTTTTTGAAGTGTGCAGGACTAGGCCCAGCTGATTGTCTAGATCTTGTAGATAGCTACCTAACATCCAAAGCACGCGTTATCCAGACACACACACACTCGCCTGCAGCCGTTTGAAGGGTGCGGCTGATTGGCCAGTCGTTTGTCGCTACACACACGCACGCCTCTCTGTCACACTAATAGTGTGTGGGCTGTCCAGCCTGATACTTCACTCAGGAGAGCCTCCTGCCTGGGCCTCTGACAGGCCAGTCCTCAGCCCTGCTCCACAATCACAACCAGCACAATTATCTCATTTAGCACAACTTGAAGCTGTCACTTAGCTTCAACAAGGAGGCTTGGTTGGAGTCCACCTTAGAGCTAAATAAATAATTTGGTTGATGAGAAGAATCCCCCCCCAAAAAAGAAGAATAAAGGAGTGATGTAGGATCTGAGGACAATGCGGTGCAGGAGTGATATAAGATGTAGGGAGTGTGTGTAGGGGTGATACAAGATGTTGGAAGAGAGTGTAGTGATATAAGATGTGGAGAGTGATGTAGAGAGGGCGGAGGAGTGATGTAGAGAGGGCGGAGGAGTGATGTAGGATGTGTATAGGGCAGAGGAGTGATGTAGATGTGGGGAGAGGGCAGAGGAGTGATGTAGGATGTGTATAGGGCAGAGGAGTGATGTAGATGTGGGGAGAGGGCAGAAGAGTGATGTAGGATGTGTAGAGGGCAGAAGAATGATGTAGGATGTGGTGAGAGGGCAGAGGAGTGATGTAGGATGTGTAGAGGGCAGAAGAGTGATGTAGGATGTGTAGAGGGCAGAAGAGTGATGTAGGATGTGGTGAGAGGGCAGAGGAGTGATGTAGCGGACTCTCGATCCATCATCCTTAGCTCTGTCTCTGAGCTCCCTGTGCCGGTGACAGCTTGTGGGGCAGGGCAGAGCCCCACGTGACCACAGTTATAATCTCCCCCCCCTTTCTCTCACACACACACACACACACACACACACACACAGCTGTACAGGGAGAACCGGTAGACTCAGGCTCAATTGGAGCATTGTTCCACAGATTGTAACATGGCCGCCGCAGGCAGTACTGGCTGTCGGGCTCCCTGAATGGCCCCTCTCGCTCCCCTCCCCCAGCATCTCCTCCGCCCAAACAGCAGGCCACCCTCAGCAGAGCAACAGTCACTTTTTCATCATATTTAGTCACGTTTACCTTCTGTCAAATTGTTTTCATATCCGAAGCATTGTTACACAGAGGATTTACTCTTTTTTTGTATCCAAAGCATTGTTTTACATAGATCTTCACATGACTCGACATTCCTTCCTACTGCAGTAGGTAATGGTGTTCTCTCCCTACAGGTCTCGTCCAGATCCCGGTTAGCATGTACCAGACTGTGGTCACCAGTCTCGCCCAGGGCAACCGGCCCGTCCAGGTCGCCATGGCGCCCGTCGCCACGCGCATCGACAACACAGTCACTCTTGACGGCCAGGCCGTGGAGGTTGTGACCCTGGAACAGTGACAATGACTCCTCCCCCCCTGCAGGTGTGTTGCAGCAGGAGGAGAGGGCACAAAATGGCCGCCACAGGGATTGCCAGTTTCCACACACCCAGCTCTGTACAATGTAAAATATATTTTTAAATGTACATCTGCAGGGGAAATTAGAGCAATGAATTTATCATTATTGTGTTTACTATGTAAAGAGGATGTTGTTCTTTTTTGGGGGGGGGGAGAGGGTGGGGGGCGAGGGTTGTTGTATAATTTTCTTTTGCCATTTAGCTGCTTTTTGATTAGCTTTGTGATGTTGACTATTGTGTTACAAGGGTTAGAGAGTACTTAGTATTTATTTTCTTTACACTTAAACCTTTTAGCAAATAAAGATGAACCAAAAACACCAGAGGAATCCATCAACTGTTCACCACCTGTTAAGTACTTACCACTGTCTTGTTGATTAGATTTTCGGTACTATAAGTCCAAGTGTGCGAGCTTGTTTTGTTTTTCCTTTATCCTTAGACTGCAGTTACCAACTCTGTGCCATATTGAAAGTACACTATTTGCTCCTCCATTGTCATAGACCTCGTATCCAATGTCTAAATGCATCACTGCTGTATCGAAAGTGCTTCTCCCGTGTTGGACGACCAAGGACCCTGTGTGACACCTTTCTCCCCAGAAGCTACTTAATGAAATATTCCTCTGAAATATGTGTCCTGTTCTGTGGTGTTTCCCAGTACTTTTGAACTGTACTCCAAACTTACGCTGGGATTTGTGAACGAACTCAGGATGTATAGTAAGTTGTTTTTTGTTGTTTTGTTTTTTTTGCAATTGATTGCATTTGCAGTGTATAAAACAAGCAGCCATTTTGACACCAGATCATATCACTGATTCGTTCCCAATGCATGACTGAGTAGCACTCGCCAGAGTATTTTTTAAATAGGATGGACTCTTTTTGAAGTCAGTTGTGGTACTGGGTTTGTAAATTGGGGGTGGGGAGCATACTTGATATTTGTATTTATGTGGAACAAAATCTAATCTTAAAATCTTTTTGCAGTTTGCAGAAAATGCTCACACATTACAGTTGTAATTATGACACAATGGTTCAATATGCCAGAAGTTTAAAACACTCCAGACGTCCATGTTTAAAGTCCAATAAAGTGTCCACTGTTCCCCTGTCAAATGGCTTTTGTTGTCCGAATTACTTATAGGTTCAGATCAAGACATTGAATTATATTCATTACAAACATCACCACATCTAGTCAAAATATCGATATATATATACAGTATATATATATATATATATGTATATATATATATCGATGTGCTCGATGTGCTGTAGTTGCCCTTCCATGCAAACTCACTGACCTCTACAACCATCCGAACAATCATACCTTCCCCCTCTCAGCCTGCCTGCCGTGACGGACAGGGACCGAGTTACATCATAATCTGTGAGACCTCCCCCGGGTTTAAAACCTTGGATTTGGTAGCCGAGGCCTTCTGCTGCTGCCGCGGGGAGAGAGAGAGAGAGAGACATTCGGGCCCCTAATCCGTCAAACGTCACCGCATATCCCACTCTGCCTCCCAGATTACAGTGGAAGCAGGATACAATCTCGCGGATAAAAATAAGAAAACTGTTTTTTTCTTTTTTTTTATGCACCCGACTTTGCACGACATGTACATTATTTTGTTGTGTATATCGGAATTATTTTGTGTGAGTGTGTAAAGAGGGGAAGGGAGGAAGGAGCGTGTGAGTGATGGGTGTTGTGGTTTAGCTGTCCGTTAGCTGCCGGTAGTGGTGTCGTGGGATTGTGGCGTGCGCCTGCGTCCGTCTGTCTCTGTAGTTTAAAGCCTCATTAGCCTGCTTTCTGGGGGAAAGCTTTGCCCTTGCTCTCTTCCCCTCTGTCTTTCAACACAAACCAGCTACCACTCGCAAACAAATACCTGAACAACACTTACACAAAGAGTGTGCCATTTACTCATTTAATACGGAGGTTATGGTAATTTTGACGACAGAGTTTCATTACCATTTGTTATCGTTAATATACTGTGATCTCATCCACATTTCGTTATCATCAATCCTACATATTTTCACGTGATTCTTGTCGTATTCTAGATCGAAGTAGCGGTCAACGTCTTGAGCTCTTGTCTAACAGGTAAATCTTCTGTCGACCTGATTATCGAGGATTCTTGTCCTCAATCCTTGCACTCTACCTGTAAAGGCGGAGCAGCGTCAGAGAAACCCAGGACTCACTATGGTGATCCAGGTACCATCGAGTTGGATCACCAGCCGCCACACCTCCCCAAAACTATGTTGGCTTCTTTTCCCCCCCCTCATCGCCCAGGACCAGAAGGTGTAGGTAGCGGCAGGTTCACGCCAGCAAGGGGATCCATGTTTGTTAAGTAGGACAGGTCTTTGATCCTTGCCCCCTCCAGAGCCCCTCTGGTCCCAGAGGAGCTGGGCCTTCAGGAGGAAACCAGGCCAAGATTCCCTCCACCTGGTCTCCAGGGAGCCGGCGCTGGGGATCCCGGCCCCGAGCAGAGCTCATCAGGCCCTGATGGAAGACCTTCTTCTGAGGACAGCTCAGGCCCACACGGCCCTAGTCATCCAGGCTTCCATCCTCCAGACCATCAAGGAGCTTAAGCCTGGCGTCAGCAACGCTTGCGGGGACACTGAGGAAGTGCTCCTCCTAGAGGCGGCGCTGACACACACAGCCAAGGTCATCCTGGACGCCGTGGACGTCCTTGTCAAGGAACAGAAACTTCTGACCCTTGACCCCGAGGGTGTAAGCAAGGAGCTTATGTTCGAGGCAGCGCGAGTCCACACTGCTAAAGTGATTCAGGTTTCTGTCATTCAGGTCACCAGAGAGAGGAACCTTTTGACCTCTGCACTTCCCAGCTCCCCCCTGAAGGCAGAGGACACCGGGGACTCTGATATCCTACACCAGACCGGTGAAAACACGGTTTTCACTGAAGACACGACGTCAGATCGCCAGCTACGAGCCACGGCTCAGGAGCTTGTCGAAAACATCATTAAGTGTTCCAGAGAGCTGATCCTGGAGGAGATTGAGAGTGCCATAACAGATAAGCTTGATCAGAGACAGGCTCAGGAGTTGACCCAAGCTCACCTGAAAACCAAGCCTGACATTCCTGCCAGGAAGACGCCGACAAGCCCGGCGCTCTCTCTTCAGCAACTCCCACTGGTGAGAAACCGCTTCCTTGTTCGGTTACATTCTCTAAATCGTCGACGTGCTCACGGTACACAATACGGCCGATCCTTTCTCAAACTATAACTCAAGCTGGGTTGTCGTAGCGATAAGAAAATCGGAGGTAAATTACAGTGGTTATCCTCAGCGTGACATCATTGATAGTCCACGATATGTCTGTCTTTCCATCATCTCTCACTCTCTTCACCATCTCCTCATACATACAACATAAATAAATCATTTACTTTGGTTAGTTATATTTTTATAGGGTCAGGAATAACATAATATTTTGTTTTTTTCTTACTGTGTTCTGGTTTGTTTGAATTTGATTTACATTTTTACAGTCACAGACCACAGATCAGATGTCCGGCCTGTGTTGTGGAGTCAGGAAGCTGCACAGTGGTGAGTACCGGCTTGATTACTTACATTTAGAAGAAGAGTAGAAGAAGTATAGGCTGCAGGAGTCAGGTGGCTGAGCGGTTAGGGAATCGGGCTAGTAATCAGAAGGTTGTCGGTTCGATTCCCTGTCATCCCCAAAAATGACGTTGTGTCCTTGGGCAAGGCACTTCACCCTACTTGCCTCGGGGGGAATGTCCCTGTACTTACTGTAAGTCTCTCTGGATAAGAGCGTCTGCTAAATGACTACATGTAAGAATATCTGTCATCCCTGTTTGTTTTCTTTTCAGTAGGTAAAGGGAACAAGACAAAGGGGATACAAGGATTCCTCTGGAAAGCCCAAAACCTTTTCAGCTGTTCATCCCATCTCCCCAAGGAGGAGGACTAGTCCGACACGAACACACCCACGCTTGCTCTTCAAGACACACCGTTTTATTCAACATTTCATAAATAATAAAGTGCTTTGAAAAAAATTACATGTGTGATTTATTGGACATTTTTTATAGATTCAAATCAACTTAAAATCCATCAAAAGTAATTCGTTTTTCAGATTCTTTTAGGTATATATAACCTCAAACCTGAATATTAACGATATAACACACAATACTGACCTACGCATTCTATATGCTCTCAAATTCCCTACAGCACCTTGTATTAACCCGTCCATTCCAAAATGGTCAGATGACCACTGATGAAAGGACCGGGGATAGTGGAGCTGTAAGCCGGTCGGTGAAGTAGTAGAGATGTAATCAGCTAATGGCTGCCAGCAGGGTCTGCTTGGCAGATGGATGGACCCATGCGGATATGAGGGCTCAGTGGTGTGACTTGACCTGGAAGTCCAGAGTTCAGGGGGCTCCTGTAGGAACGTATCAGCCCTCGGTGCTAATCCTGGCTCACAGTATGGGCTTTACGCTAGCTCCGTGGCACTGTATGTACTGCACCTCCCTACAGATCTACTTGGGTTTGTGGCGGTATTGTCAAGAAATTACTGAGTCATGTAGAATCTATATTGTTGTCCTCGACAGGGATCATCTGACTCATCCCGTTTTTATCACCATTAGCATCTCCCCGTCTAGCTCTCCTCCTCAGCCTCGCATTAAAACACTCCAAAGATTGATCCAAAATGGGGACTGCAGAGTGGATGCCGTGAACCAGTGGGTCTGGGTTGAGAGCCAAAATGTCTGCCCCGAGGGCTGGTGTTGAGTCGTGGGAGGATCACTGGGAGTCTGAGAGCCGGAGGTATTGATTCTGCCTGACCAAGAGACACAGCTCAGACCAGGCCCCGGCTCCACAGGGGGTGGAGGAGGGGGGGAGGAGGGGCGGGGGGGGGGGTCGTTCTTGTTGCTTGGAGTCGTGCAGGCAGACTAGAGCAGAGCTTTAATCTCCACTAATCGTTTCTTAATACGTGCATCCCCAGCCCCCACACACCCTCTCCAGCACACGCACACACACCCGCTCCAGCACACACACACCCTCTCCAGCACACACACACACCCTCTCCAGCACACACACACACACACCCTCTCCAGCACACACACACACACACCCTCTCCATCCCAGGAGATAATCTCCAGTTCCTGGTCCCAGCATCGAGGCCTTGATGGTGGGATAGAAACACGAACAGTCTTACCCTCCGACACAGAAAGACCAAAGGGCAGGACCATGAGTGCAGCTGTACAGGGACTAGTAGGGAAGTCCCACAGACATTATGAAGGATTGTAGCAGTACGTATTTAAAAGTATCAAAGTGTTTCAGTGTGCTTAAGAGTCCAGTAGTTGATTATCTCTGAGAGCCATTAGCTTTGGGTAGTCGGCAGTTGTGTTGGTAGTCGATAGACCTCTACCCCGCCTTCCCTAGCTCACACCTCTGTCCATGTCTACACCAGACACTGCGTAAGAATGATGGGTCCTTCTAATCTCATTTCACTAATGCCCCAGCCTGCGTTAATGCACAGGCAGAGCTGTGCCCAGCCAGGCTCCACCATCCCAGAGAACCACCACTCACCAGCAAAGTCGGTGAGAGACATTAGGATAGGTTGTGTGTGTGTTTGTGTGTGGAGGGGGAAAGGGAGAGGAGAGAGAAGGGGGGGTAGGATGAAAAATGTGGTGTAACCTGAGATGTGCATCCCATCTGGAGAAGGCCCTGCATTGACATGGGCTATCCCACAATGCACTTTGCTGCAGAGACGATCGTTAGAGAAGTCTGAGACAATGGATCAGCTTTTTGAATACGTTTATTTGCATTGTAAAGAGACAATGTTTGCACGAGAAACAATCACATTCTTACAATAAACGACATAAAACACTTACATGTTTTGTGCAACAAAGAGTGCTTGTCATCGATGCCTGTTATGTTCTGCAACATGAGACAGGAAGAATAAAGCGAGGCAAATCTGATTCGGCAGCCTGTCTGTCTAGCAGTATAACAGGATACGTAGCAGGCCTCTTTATGCGACGCTGATGCTATGCTGCCCACAATCGCAACATTTCCGTTTTATTTTCTATTTTCTTCAGCCTCGAGACACAAAAGGAAATCCATCTCAGTGCAGGTCGGACATATCAAATACACACCTCGGGCCACACAAGCGACAATACCATCATATTAGCCTGACACTGAAGTGCACAGTACAACATGGGATTTATACACAGGCAGATAAAGTCGTTTTAATCCCTAGATCCCCCTGTCACCCACATAACGGCCCCTGACCCAGTTAAACTGAGCTGAGCAAGGGCCGATCTCTCTGCTCATGGACAGCCCGCTGCAACCCAACCAAATCACTCTCGTGAAAAAAATTCCAAACCCTGAACTCCCATACTCCACCCTTTTTCCCCAAAGCAGGTTTTGGAAAAGGAAGGAGAAAAGCTGCATTGAAAGAGGAGAGTAAGGTGACACCACACAGTTCGCTAATTATGCCTCTGATAGGCACGAAGAGAGGTACCCCCTGTTGGCTGGCTGAAGGCTGAAGAGGGCCTCTTTATTCTGGGGGCTTACGTAACGCTGGGCCTCCTCTTCTGTGCAGACTCCTGTTCCAGACGCGCTCTAGCACACCCGACTGACCGAATCAGAGTTGACGAGAGGTTGACAGTGAAGGAACCCGTCAAAACGTAGACTTTCCCCAAAAAGACACACCCCGTCACAGCGGTCAACTTACTCTGACGATATCTTAAGTGTGCCGTCTTGGGTTATTTTCGACACATCATCACGCTTTATGGCTTTTCTTGCCCCGTGTCATTTGAGCTGTGAGACCGGGGTGCGCAGGGGAGGAACACAAAGTCTCACCCCGCCCTGCAGCGCCAACAGCCACTCACTCGTGGAAGAATCTCCCTACACTAGACGAGTTCCACCTCCAGCTCCACTGGAGAAAGAGGTGAAGGGAGAGTCGTGGCGACTCCGAGCACGGAGATGTCCTCTCCGGTCCCTTCCTGGTCATGGGCCGAGCTCTCCGGCAGTAGTTGGCAAGTCTAGAACCACCGGATCCATCTACCTCACCAGTGTGAGTTCTACCATTGCCAAACACCGCCGAAGAGCTGCCTTGGTACTTCATACTTGCGCCGAAAAACCGCGAGCAGCTGTCTTGATGTGGATGGTGATTGACACTAACTAGTATCCAATGACTAGTTCTATTGATTAGCATAAGTACATTAGGAAATCCCATTTCTTCTACAACGTTTTGTCACATGGGAGGTGACCTGTGGCAATGGTAGGTTGCCCTCAAAGATGCCGCTGGAAAGAGACACAACCACCATCAGGCCATTTTCAGAATCCACTGAGGATGTCTGCTATATCTGATCATGAGTTATCGGTCGTTTCTTTCAATCGTTCCTTTGTCTTCTTCCTTGTTGTCTGAGCTGCCGTCCTTGAGAGGAATGGAGTCTTGAGTCACAGCACAGTTGCACTCAGCGGCATATCTTTACAAAGTGGTCCACGTCCATCCAATCATCTCCTACAATCAGATAATGAGGTTCAGATTACATTGTGCAGAACAACTGAAAATTGAAAATGATCTAATGAGTGCATGAAGACAGGGAATCATTAGTGTCAAGCTGTCTGTTTCCAAGACAAGTCAACCTGGTAATGCAGAGTTAGTTATGTTGAAGTCCAGATGTAAGCCTTTCATGTCCTATATTGGCACTACACATAATTGCTCAAAGTATATATACAGAAGCAAAAATGTGCTAGTGCCAAAATAGGCCAAGAAGAAGAGGGCCATCCCAAGGCAAGTTGTGAGTTTGAGAGAATCCCAGAGACTAGAGTCTCCAGCCAAGTCGAACCCCACCAAACATCCCAGCGACCACTTCTCATGCAGCCGGACCAGAGCAGTGTGGAGCTCCCCCCCAGCCAGAGAGCTGGGCGGAGGACAGGAGAGAGAGGAAGTTAGACGTGGTGGATGGGCGTCATCCAGCGGTTCTTTCTCTGCTCTGTTTATGGCCCTATGGTAATTCACTGATAGTGTGCTTTCACAGTGAATTCTACCAGTGCCATACACAGAACAGGAGTCGTAATCACCCAAGCACAGAAGGCAGCTCACCAGACAGAGAGAGAGTTTGTTAGCCAGTTATCCCAGCAGAAGCTAAACTGACACCAGAGACCGCACCATTTGGAGGAGAGAGAGGTAGGCTATTCCCTGGAGGGGGGGTTGGGGTGAGAAGAGGATGAGAGGCATGCATGATTAGATAGAAGCAAAGTGAGGGGACAGTGGTTATCAGGACATGGTCAGTGTGGCGCAGTGTGGCTCTGCAGAGGACGGATGAGGGTGGAGGAACAGTTACTAGACTGCTAGAAGATGGGAAACAGAAGATCGTGTAAGTCCGCTTCCTAGGAATGAACACATCATTCTACTTCCTGAACACTAATACCTCACGTGATCTGCTATTTTTCGATTTCCAAGAAAGGGAAGGGTGGGATTAGCAACTGGGCTGCACCTGGTTTGTGGCGTTTCTTGTGGTAAAGCGACAGGAAATAAGACCATTTGTGACTCTTTTGGGTCGACAGTCATAAAATTTTAAGTCAGTCCAGCGCAGCAGGGAGTTTGGCAGGATAACTTCACTCTGGTAGACGATGCCAGAATACAAACTGCTCTTGGCCTTCTGAGCCACACGTTGTCAGTGCTATTAACGCCCCCCCGTTTAACATTCTCATTAGATTTGGGTAATTTGTTTTGATTTTTAATATATTTGGCAGCTCACAAAATATACAAACGAATTCAAAAGGTCTCGTTACACAATCTAAAAAACAACCAAACTGACCATCAATACGTAAGTAAACTAATGGCAAACATTCTAATCTACAACCGTAAAATGATGGCACCATCCAGCCTTAATGGCTGGATGGTGACATCATTTTACCCATGATGCTCTCCAGTGTGTCAGATCTTTCCGGAACCTCACACTCATCTGCTGACACTGTTCACCTCTGAGTTGACTTCTTAACAGGCTCCACTGAGCTGGTTAGCCAGTCACATCAGCACATCCATGCTCCACACACAGGGAGGACAGGGGGAAGGGTGGGTGTGACAGACCCAACCCTACCAGCCGCACAGCAGCTTACTTAGAGCCTTCTCAGGATCTGATTGTTCTACCCAGCAGCCAAGATTTGGCTCTCTTAATCTTTGCAGATTAAACGAAAATAAAAAATATATACATATTGCGGACACGCACAAGAGGATTTTAGTTTCGTCCTGCCCAAATTCAACTGTAGGACTGAGTCCTTGCTGTAATTGCGTCAGCTAGCACACACTAGACCTACCCCATGGAAAGACAAACAAACAGTGCCGACTCCATAGTTCCATCCTGCAATATGGAAAATGGGTTACTACCCCCCTGAGCATGGACCACACGATACACTCGCCCTTAACAGCCAACATGCAGCCCGTTGAGATGTTTAAAAGAGAGGTATTAACCGTCTGCTAAATGTCCCCATGAACGTGTAACCATTGTTCAATTTGACTCTTTCCAAGCACATTGCATTCTGCAGCACTCTGCCCAACTACAACTGAGGGTAGAAGCAAGCATCCGAGTTTGACTGCTGGGGTTTCAAAGATTCAAAACCTATTTTCTCTCCCGAAACTGAACATGGTTGCCACACTGTGTAGCTCTTTGACGACTTCAACAAGGTGACTTAAACCGCAGAGTCGCGTCCTCCAAATGTGACAGAAACCTGACACACCAGGAGTAAACTCACTCACAAAGTAGTGTGCTCCAACAGAAAGCCTCTCATCAACTAATACACCTTGAGTCTCTTCCTTAGTCAGCCTAGTGGCTGTATCCCAGTCAGTGTGAGTGCTATAGCGGTCCTCCATCTCCTGGTCTGCTCTGCCATGCCTCAGACAGCCACACCCTGCTAGGCCAGAGTGACGCCATTAGCTCTCTCACCCTGGGCCCTGCAGTGAATGGAGATTCCATTGATTCCAGCGATCAAACCATGTTCTAAGTGATTCTTCAGAAGCCCAAATGGCTCCCAGAACAAGACTCCTGTTGCCATTTCCTGGAGAAATCAATAAGCACTAAAAAGCCAAGTTGAAAAAAGACAGGATCCTTTCAGGTTTGTCTGTCTTGTTTTTCCACACACCAATGATTAAAGAAGGAATCGGCTGGAGATATTGGCAATGCGTCATTGTTTAGTCAATGCAGATCCAACCTTTCTGTGAGAAGATTCCAGTATATTGGGCATCTAGTCTGAAACTAATTCATGCAAAACAATAAAAATCTGACTAGAACCACTGTTAAACATATCAATATTCTTTTGAATTTGATAATAATCCAGTTAACAGTACCTATGTAGATGTTAAGCAATATTTAACTGACTAATGTGATCTGGTTATCTGCGTAGTGGACATTTGAAGACCTAATGAAAACCTAACTGCCTAAAACAAAGACAAGCATCTTCCTCAAAATGCCTGAATCAATGATTAAATTAACAAATAACATTATGACAAACAATGAATGCAATTTGGATTACATCCAAGCAACATTCAATGCTTGTAAAACGACTTAATCCAGATTATAAAATGCATATTTCATTACATATTTGTTTTAAATGTTTTCAAGAATGTATGTATCAATCTACGTTTGAATTAATACGTTTGGAAACCATCCATTACTCCATCACTTCGGTCCTAAAAAACTAATTTCAACCAAAGTTCTATTATTCATGGTAAATGTAGGCCTATTAAGTGGGACGGAATGCAACTTGTATGAAGGTGATGCATTGCGTGCATTGTCCGTACCATGATTATTTTCTGGTCAGCCTTCGTTAATTTAACCCCAATGACAGCGGTAAAGCCTTTCTGTTAATCGCATTTGTCTGAGTCTACAAGTCTTCCCAGTTCGGTTATTTTAGGAGCGATTTGGCAAGACGCGCCTTGGTCTCCCTCCTTGGACACGATATGTTGAGGCAGTCAGTTCAAAAGAGATTAGGTTACCGATTTGATGCATAACCTATTGTTTATGATACGTAACATTTCTAAATTCAAATGAGGCCTAAAACATTATAAAGTGCAGTTGCACAGAATAATTACTCCCTATTCCGTTGAATAGATCTGTTTGATTAAAATGTTTGGAGTTACGTTTAGATAGACGATTAATACAATTAAATCAAATCTCCAATCAAATACAAATCTAAAGAAATATCAATAGCATCACTCCACACAATATGTAAAACAGGAACGCTTATATACATACAGGTGCTTGGTTTGAGAGGACGGCAAATACACCTGTTCTTTCAAAGCTATGTGGCTGTCAATCACCCATGTAGTAAATAGGCGTATTTGCGTTGAGTATTACATTACACTGTTCGTTTAATATTCTAGATAATATACTGTACATTTTAGAGCGCGTTTGTAAAAAAAATATGTATGATCTTTTTTTATTTCGTTTTAGTGGTAACATAATGCTATTAAACGGATTAGGCGATAAACTGAATCGAAACCTGGTCCATAACATCACAAAAAAACTAATAATAGCCTTTGAAACCACATTATGAACTATGAATATTAGAAGTGATAACTTTCCCACAAACATATGATCGAACCAATTGCCTATTAAAAAAACATTTGGGTGCCTAAATATCCTACCTTCTCTTGACCCAGTGAGTTTGAACCATTTGAAGAAAAAAATCCTGCGGTTACATCTAGGCACAAAACAAATAAACTAGCCTACGTTAATCCAAAATGATTGAAAATTATACGCAAAAAACAGACTATACAACATCGTCTACCCTGTCCAAGGGCCGCGTGCCTCTTCCTCAGAGATCAAGAGCTAACTGAAATAAAATGCAGTGGAGTCTGCTCGAGGATATGCTCGCAATGTCAGGATCACGTTTATCATAATCAACGGAAAACTGTTCGCACCGCTTCATTCAACAAGCAAAACTACATTCGAAGCCTCCTCGAGCCCTTATCCTCAACTAAAGAATTACAATGGAACAAAGAAATCCAAGCGGCGTAGTTAACTTCCTGAGTATCAAATATCAAATTCAGCCCCTCTCCCCTGCGTACTCTTTTACCTGAGAAAAGGGCTGAGCACGCGGTGCTGTGGCGACTCCAGGTGTGCGAGCCTCCTGTTGGCTCCGTTTTCCACCGTCTATTCCGCGCGCAGCTATCGTCTGTGCTTCTGCCCCCAAGCCGCTCTCCTTGTTTGGGCTGCGAGAGCAAGGATTTGCCAGTGGAAAAGATAATTAGTTTGTAAGCATCTTACCCTTGTACCAAAGGAATAATCCAACCCACCTCTGTCTCGCGTATTTTGCGATGTCACTGCCTCAGGTGGGGGGTTTTTCTTTTAAGGTGGAGCTCGCGGGAGGCAAGGCAACGATAAAAGTGCCTAGATTTTGGCTTCAGGACTATAGCAGTCTAAAGAGATGCGGATTGGTTGTTGACCGGATTAAACGCTTTCATGGCGAATTATTTGGTCCACCTTCTCTTTATTGATGGCATGAACTATAGGCTAAGGTCCAAGTCCCCCAAAAATAAACTAGTCAAGGTAACCATGTTGGAGATAGATTTGTAAAGATTGCCATAATTACCTTTACAAATAATATGTTGTGCTTAAAAAAGAAGAAGCCTACATTCACGTACTGCGGGTATTTACAGTGTCAATTTATCACCGAGGAAAATTGCTGCATCATTTCAGCGCTATCGCCAGAAAGAAAGTGAAACATTTGACTATAGCCTATTTATTTTTCTGAGATTTCTTTTGTGACTTTTTTAGTTTGATCATTTGTATGGAACTACATGCAGGAAAGCAGCCCAAATATTGTGTCCGCGGGACTTTAAGACAGGTAGCACCAGTAGACAATAGAAGGTCTGTCTCGAGGACTATAGGAACAGAAGAGGGCAAATGGTAGACTTACTTAACCGCGCAGGCAGACTTGGCCTGCTTGGAAAAAAGCAACTTGCGCCGGGTCGACATGGCTTAAATATTTCTGCTTTCTTTCTGTTATGCTAATTTCCGTTTACAGCATTATGCCTTCTTGGCACTTTAAAAACATTTAACGCTTCTCACATTTCGTTAATTGCATATTATAAAAAAAGCAATGGCAATGTTCTCTTTAAATGAATGCCAGAATTTACGCACGAGCTGTGACTGTGCAGGCGGCCTCACCAAGCCATGCGGCAAGCTGATAGTGGCAATCATGGGGGTAGGCGAGTGCTGCATTTTCCGAAATTAAGCCTGGGATACAGAGACAATTGCGGAATCTTACCAGCCCCCACTCCAGGATTAGGTTTAGTCGGCTGTCATAGTGTTGAGCCTGCAGTTCTTGGGTTGAATTGCTGCAGGATCAAATGACCCTGCCCAGATGGCCAATGATTATCAAGAACAGAGGAAAAAATACTGCATTTCATATGAACAGTCTGTGGCCTTGCCTAATGTGCAGTCTGTCCACTATAGCCCTTCCTCTCATATTTAATATTTTACTGAGTCCACAAAACATCTAGGGTATGGCTTAAATCAAAATAAAATATAATCAGGTAAACATATTTGGTAGAAAGGTTTATATTTTATTTCCAATTATTCGTTCAGCCTTTCTTAGCTTTAGACCTAGCAGACCGATTGCATCAACAAAACCATCAGTAATCCATACAACCTGAGATGGGATGAGAGGCCACGAGGCTGGTAGTCAACCTTTCGATGAAGGTGTCACTCCTTGTCGTCCAAGCAACGGACCCAAGAGGATTCAACCGACGGTCACGCTTAACGTTTTACGCAAGGACTCACTGCGGCCTACGGTGAGGCAAAGTGAACCAGTAAAGGATGACATGTGCAATGGTGGAAGGATGCCTAATATATGGAGGTCAATTCTACCCATACTCCTCTCCGGCGGTTCGCTTGAGTCCATATACCTGCTGTTGATAATTAGACAGATAGCGAGGAGAAAAAAAAGGTCCAATATTTTCTAGTGAACGGACTGGCGTTAGTGTTGCGGGTTTGGTTACATCCTTTCAAACTCAATAGCGACAGTGAAATCTATCCTTGGTGACACATCATCACCGTCAGCTTTGTGACCTCAAGGACGGCCTAGACCATCCTTACACACTCCTCTCCAAACCGCATACTTTGTTTCCACCTGGAAAACCTGTAACTTTAGCTACGGATCATCTGTGTGTGAGACGGACCGTATAGAAGACGAGAAGGGCCGATTAATTTTTAAAATACTAATTTAGTTCTACTCATTCCTTCCCCAGTTCCAGATGACTTTGTGGGCCCAGCCCATGTACCACCTGCCAGGAAAAGTAGGCTATCGAATGTACAGAGCGCTCTTCTGGCATGACATGTATTTTTCAGGGACTAGGCTACACGATAGGGGCACTGAAATAATAATGCGCAATAATTAGCAGACTCAAAATGCTTAATTCTGTATTTTTTTGTTTATTGAAGGTCACGGTCATCTAAAGATAATAAAGTGCTTTTAGGTTTAAGTTTTTGACCTCACATCAAAATTACTATTCCGTTTAATAAATAGGATTGTATGATAAAACAAAAAGAAAAAAATCATGAACTAGCCTACATTTAGGGTTAGGGTTATTCATAATATAGGCCTATATATAAAAATAAAAAAACGCGCTGATGACTTGCAGGTTAGCCTACAGTTTAGTATATCGCATATGATAGCCATATTGTCAATATTCCTTTGAAAATCTCACGCATCTTCAGTGCTAATAATCCGGATTAACGAATTAGAACTGGACGTCAGCGCCAGGTTGATCAATTATCAAGAAAAATACGCAAATAGGCATACGGAACTGACATCCCACCCAAAAGATATCATAAATGAATATTATTTTAATATTATCAGCCTACTTCGGCAAAGAAAAATTCGTTTGTGTGTCATTTATCTATATCCCAAGACAGGGATAAAATATAAGACAGACAGGCTAGTGAATTCACATAAAACGTGAACAATCTATCTATAGGTAGGTAGGCAAAAACACTTTAATAGCTCTTTAATTGATTTAGCTCCGTCATTTTCTGATTTACATCTCGATCAGACACCGTAACTTTACTCTCTTAATAATTTTGGAAGACCGTTCTAATTGGGTGTGCTCAAGCCTTCGGCGAGAGCACAACCTTTGTTCTCTCACATATATATTATTATTATTATTATTATTTTTATTTCTTTTTGCCCCCCTAAAACTCAGTAAATACTTGGCCTACATAGACAACGTAGGTGTCAAAAGTTTCGTCTTGGTAGCGATTGAGTTGCTTCTATTGGAATTTACATTCCGTTGCATGGTTTAAGCTTAAATTAAGTTTTTGTGGCGAAAAGTGAAGCTAACGGTGGCTAATTTGCTAGCCACAGTCACTGACGTTACTAACGTCACTGCGTCACTAACGTCACGAAAACACGCGTGACTACCTTTGCCAGAACATTCGTTTAGCATCTGTTAACTTAGGGGATAGCTAGGCTAACTATAACTTTACTGCAAGGCAGCTGCAGAAACGCCACAAGAAAAGAGGCCAGGGTGATAACTATTTACTCATTTTACTTTGTGATATGACACACAATTGTGATGTGTAATGTACAATATAAGCTGATATTATTAAGGAAGTACATCTACTTTCGGAAACAGTAGTCTACTATTTCACTGAAGTATTAGCATCATGACATTAGCCTGTGTTTCCCGGGCAACACATACTACAGTGGTCTATGATGTAGCGTTATCTGTTTTCAATCGTTAAAATAAACATTCCTCACATATACATTTTCGTTGTAGGATTTATTCTGACATTAGAAAACGATTTGTTGGTGAAATTACCATTACCTGTGGTTTCAAACCAGTGTAGCTCACTGCAACGCTGTAGCTTACGCGAGACACACTACAAAAACATCTAGCTACAGTACACAGCTGTTTAGGAAGTCAAACGGCGACAGAAAATGTTCGGCACTCCCCTTACTTAAATCAAAAGTCTATCTAACTACTAACCTGAACTTCATTGCCACAGCCTAAACGTTGTCAATCTGTTCATGAAAATAATTAATTTCAGCCTAAACCGTACAACGGAACGTTAAATCCAATTCAACCAACGCAATCGCTACCAAGACGAACACAGCAGTAGCCTAGTACTGTACCGTAGTAGTACAATTTACCGGGGCAGCTTCTCAACACAGGGCTATATCGCATTTTGCGTTGTTACTGACAATGATCGCTACCAGTGAGCTTTTTATGAATGAGCAATTTTCCACTAAATAAATGTCAAGCTTATTTACGTTTTGGGGGGCATATTTTCAGTTAGCAGATGGTACCGTTTGAATTGCGATTCCATCTTCTACTGCCGGGTAACGTCGTAGAATAATCTTCAAAGGGGTTGTTTATTCATGAATGAATGCAATATGAGTAGGCTAAATGCCTGAAAATATCATGAGAAGAGAAAAACTTAAAATTACGTTTAAATCATAGAGATTAGGTAAATTTTTACACCGGTCTGCAATAATGTCACGAAAACACGCGTGACTACCTTTGGCAGAACATTCGTTTCGCATCTGTTAACTTGGGGGATAGCTAGGCTAACTATAGCTTTACTGCAAGGCAGCTGCAGAAACGCCACAAACAAAGAGGCCAGGGTGATACATATTTACTCATTTTACTTTGTGATATGACACACAATTGTGATGTGTAATGTACAATATAAGCTGATATTATTAAGGAAGTACATCTACTTTCGGAAACAGTAGTCTACTATTTCACTGACATATTAGCATCATGACATTAGCCTGCGTTGCCCGGGCAACACATACTACAGTGGTCTATGATGTATCTGTTTTCAATCGTTAAAATAAACATTCCTCACATATACATTTTCGTTGTAGGATTTATTCTGACATTAGTAAACGATTTGTTGGTGAAATTACCATTACCTGTGGTTTCAAACCAGTGTAGCTCACTGCAACGCTGTAGCCTACTGTACCCGAGAAACTAGTGTGAGTAGCTAACAACAACTCCTCAGCTGTTTAAGTCAAACGGCAACAGAACATGTTCGGCACTCCCCTTACTCAAAAGTCTTTCAGTAGGGAAACTATCTGACTACTAACCTGAACTTCATTGCCACAGCCTAAACTTTGTCAATCTGTTCATGAAAATAATTAATTTCAGCCTAAACCGTACAACGGAACGTTTAATCGAATTCAACCAACGCAATCGCTATCAAGACGAACACAGCAGTAGTCTAGTACAGTACTGTACTGTAGTAGTAGAATTTACCGGGGCAGCTTCTCCACACAGGGCTATATCGCATTTTGAGTTGTTACTGACAATGATCGCTACCAGTGAGCTTTTTATGAATGAGCTATTTTCCACTAAATAAATGTCAAGCTTATTTACGTTTTTGGGGGCATATTTTCAGTTAGCAGATGGTACTGTTTGAATCGCGATTCTATCTTCTGCCGGTAAAGTCGTAGAATAATCTTCAAAGGGGGTTCTTTATTAATGAATGAATGCAATATGAGTAGGCTAAATGCCTGAAAATATCACGAGAAGGAACAACTTAAAAGGACGTTTAAGTCATAGAGATTAGGTCCATTTGTACACCGGTCTGCCAAATGTATTCGTTTTGATTCAGCCTGTCAGCTGCCTCTTGCAGGGGAAATGAGAAGACATCATTTTCATTCTACACTTCACTCGTATTTTGAGTTGTAAATGAGCAGCAAAAAAAAGATGCTTTTAAATCTATGTAATCTTTATAAATAATAAGTAGGCCCGATGCATTTTTATATAAAATATACAGACCCCTGTGCAACCGACGCAAGCAAGCACACCCTACAATTTCCCCAGAAATTGTATCCTCTCTAGTTATTTATGTTTTCATACAAATGAACCCCCCTCCACCCCCTCTCCCCAAAAGTAAATAGCTAAAGGTCTGCACTTCAAAGCAGCCAGGCCAAAGCACAGACAAAGGTACGTAAAAAGTAAATGAATCCAAAACACAAATTGATGAAATAATGAAAAAAAGCTACACAGATCATATAAGAAAGTAGGATTTTGAATAGTTAAATATAAGTAAATACTTTAATGTTTTTAAGTTTGAAAGCATGCCATGGAGGTAGCTTGTGTTTTCCTGCACGCTTGGACCACCATAACAGCTATGTTTGGTATATCAGATAGACACCCCAGCTTCCGGGCTGGCTGGTCCAGTAAGATGTTACAGTACCTGGGAGGTCCTGTTTATCAGGGGGGCATCTATTAGTAGAGACCTGGGTTCATCTTGCAGCAGGCCCCCACAGTTTTACTGTAACAGAGCCTGCAACATGAGACCGTCCACTGTCTGTCACTCTAGTCACCCTTGAAACACTACCAAAAAGCTGCCATCTTGTCTATCTTGGTAACATATTCCGCCAGTTTCCAGAAGGATGGCATTTCATCCTGGATAACAAGCACCCCTCACGTTAACTGTCACACTAATGAAACGACCAGTTTAATAGTTTTAATTCCTCTAGAGTTCCTGTTGACAACGATCATAACATGCCTTCTTTATCAGTTGCATTAGCTAATCTACGCTGAGATGCTGCAGTATGCAAGCAGTCAAACACACACCCAGTTTGAAACCACTGAGGATTTCAGCCCTTACAGGGTTGTACGTTCGTATCCATCTTTCACAAGTACATGAAGAGAGGAAGTCAAGATTCATGGCCCACCAGTGGCTCAAGACCACTGCGGCATTCTGGGATTTCAGATTCCAATCCATCCCAGCATCTTAGAGAGACTGCATAAGAGACAGAGAGACTGCATGACCAGTCCTTGGAAGTTCACATGGACAGTCTTAACATGTTGAGGATTAGGCCTTCTACCAGCTATTTTATTTAGTATTTATTTGTAAAATAAAGAATTTTCTGTGGATAAATCTAAACTTATTGAGTTTCCTAAATAAAAATACAGTAGAATTTATTTGAATTTGAATGGAATAAAATACATCTTTACTGTGTAGACTTAAGTCTTCTTAACACAGGGTTGGTGATGTACCACCCCCCGTTGTGGAGTCTGGGGGCTTTGTGATGATTTAAAAACACCAGAGTCACTGGTCCTGCTCTTCCATGTCCAATCAGAGCTCCTATGCGGGACTATGACATCACGTCATGAAGGCCCACAGGTCTCCAGACCAACGCACTGCGGATAAAACAGCTCTAAATATTTCATTGAGGAGATCGGGTTGCAGAAGCCCTTGAGGTCAGGACAGTCGAAAGGCAGACGCCTCGCCCTGCCTCGCCCCGCCCCGCCTTGCCTCCTTCTCTGTAGCTGCAGGGAGAGGCTGAGGGAGGAGGCTTGGGAAAAAGGATGAGGGGAGGAGGGAGGCTTGTGGGCAGGGGGGGAGGCTAGAGAGAGAGGCTTGGGGGGAGGTATTGGGAATAGGCTGGGGGAGTCTCAGGGGAGAGGCTTGGGTGTGTTGGGGCGGTTCTGTTTTTCAGCAGCGGAAAGGCAGACTGACTCTACAGCTACACAGACACCAGAAACAGTTCCTGTCAGTGATGGGACGTAGAAATCGCGTGCCTGTGTGTGAAAGCCCAGACCACTTACACCATATTCCAATATGTGTGCCCTGTAATCCGCTCTGCTGCCGGGTCGGTTGGTAGACGCTTCAACCTCCGACATTCCTCCTGATGTTGAAGCCCCTGGAGGGATGCAAAGTGAGGGACGTGCTGGGGCCTGTGGGCTGGGACAGAGTTTGCTACAGAACCAGGCTGAGGTTCAGAGAGAAGGATGGAGATGAAATGACACAGTCGGGAGAAAGAAAGGGCATGGGTTCAACAGTGGATGAGAGATAGAGGGAGGGAGGGAGGGAGGGGGAGAGGGAGGGAGGGAGGGAGGGGGAGAGGGGGAGAGGGGGAGAGGGGGAGAGGGGGAGAGGGAGGGAGGGAGGGGGAAAGGGAGGGAGGGAGGGGGAGAGGGAGGGAGGGGAGGGAGGGGAGGGAGGGGAGGGAGGGAGGGGGAGAGGGAGGGATCATGTGTCCTATATCCAAACCCTCCTCTCTAAAGTGAGAGTTTCAGAGGGATATCTATGCAGATTACACACGCCAACCACTTTTAATCAAAAGGAAAAGAGGAAATGCTTATATTCAGCATCGTTTCAGCACTCGAATGTTCGCATGAAATCAGGGAGACAAGAGGAAGGAACAGATTGCTGCGTGAGAATACATCGTTTTAGTGAAGATGAGATTAAATAGCCGTATGTCACAGCTTTTTTTTCTTTTTACTGCGATGATTATGTGAGAGGAGAACAGTAGTGCTCTCTACTGGCCTATTATGGAACTGCACATGGTCCGGGTTTGGTGTGGTCTGGAGACATGAGAGCCAGGTGAATTTAGCCTGTAAACCCTTTAACGGGTAAAGTTTAACCCGTCTGATAACAATCCAAACACCTTTCATTGGAACCTAGTCGATTTGTAAACATTCTAATAGCTGTGAATAGAATAACAGAATGCCTTTGTCAGCGACATTGCTGATACTCAAATCAAAACAATTATTGTGAATTGGATTCTTTGTTCTGGATTATTCTTTATCAGATTACCTCTGCACCTCACCAGGGTGACGGAGTAGTCTGGCTTTAGCCTGCCACAGAATATACGAGTCACTGGTCTTCGTCTTAAATCACTTTCACGTCAATCTGTACAACAGTAAGTTTGACAGCAAGGATACAAGTAGTTATTTATATCTTTAAAAGTGTTTTATTTTTATTTTACTGAAAGCAAATCAGATGAAAAGGCAGTAGTATTCTGACTTTGCTCAGAACTCATACCCCAGATAAAGTACCTGCAATGTGCCTCTTTCTCGACATTTTCAAACAGTAGTTCATGCTGTAGATAGTATAGTAAAGTAGATTGGATTCAAGTTGTGGCTTCCAATGCCTGGGGTACTGACCTCCTTCTCTGGTTTCACTGCAGTCAGGTTGAAACACTGGTCTACATTGTTAGATGGGTTTGGAACAAGTCGCCATTGAGGCGGTGGAAGACTTGAGTGTGACTGCCACCTAGTGGTCAAACAATTTATTCAGTTGCTGAGGTTCAAATTGGTGACACTGGATAAAAAACCAACATGATCAGAATATGCTCAATAGTACATTATATCCTACACACACCACTGGATGTTGTGTATTTATTAGTTTTTAAAGGTTCAGGTGTGCAACATTTTTAGATGGAGCCAAACAAAAGGCACTGGGACAAAGTTTATACACATTTAATGTTTTATTAAAAAAGAAGTTATAACAGTTTATTTATACACAACTATTTAAGAGATTATAATCCTATAGATAAGAGCATTTGTCCTTTGTGACAAGCATGCCCACTTCACAATGCAAAGTAAAATGTGTGAGAAAATCTAGAGGAAAAGGATGAAAGAGAAAAAAAAGTGAGTTAGCATAAGACCAAGGACGGTAAAAAAAAAAAAAAAAAAAAAAACACCCTTTGAAGATTTTTTTTCAAGTATCACATACTAGGTACCAAATACATAGTTTACAAAAAAAAAAAACAGTAACAGCCATTTTTCATGCTGTGTGTGTGTGTGTGCACGCTGTCCTCTGTTGGTTGTAACAATAGTCGGCCATCGTCGGTCGCGGTTCCACCCGACAGAAACTCAAAAGACAGAACGATGAGGGTCTGCGCCGGAGTTGAGTCCCGTCAAGTCCACACCAGAAGCATGCAGGTGCACGGGAGAGGTACAGCCAACAAACTGGGGGGGACGTAGGGGGGGGGGGGGCTGCCACAGCGGACCAGAGACCCTGACTCTGCTGCTGGTGAAGACACAGGCCTCTCTGGGTCCTCCTGTTTGCGTGGGACTGACAGGTACAGCACCCTGGGCTGGGCACACAAGCTTAGGTCCTCTCTCTGTTTATCCAAGCAGGGTGTTCTAGGTATACCAGGGGAGGGCTGTGAAGGGTTTGGATATGCAGTTCTCTCATTGTCACTCAACAGGAAAGGGTGTGCTGTGTCGACCGAGCGCCCTGTCTCTCTAAATACTTGAACACGGGTTGACACGGGTGTTTAATGCGGGTAAACTGATGTAGACGTGAAACCTGGTAGCCTGTGGTCTTATGAAGAAGGGAAAGACAGCGTAAGGAAATGAAGCGGGAGAAATGTTCTTCGCACACTTTATCCAAAAATAATTTATAATCAAAGTTGCAACGGAAGCACACTCATTCATCGGTTTATTGGACATTTTGAGGGGATTCAAAGTCTTTTTTTTTTGTCCTCGACTGGAGAGTAAAAAACAAACAGGAAACACAAAAGCTGTAAATATTCCTCTCATAGTTGAGTTAGTCTGGGGGGGGGGGGGGGGGGGGGGAGGAAAAATAAACTGAATAACAGTTGACCAAAATGTTCACTATAGAAACTGGCAAAAGCTGAGAGTTTTGTTGATGTGTCGCCGAAGAGGAGACAAGAGGAAAACAAGAGCACACTTTCTTTTTAAAGAAGATAAAAATTTCACAATTGCTCCCCTTTTCTTGTTTTACATGGCTGTGTCATAACAAATGTGCTTTTTCGATCACATTTCTACATTTGTGTCCGGTGTTCCTGCATAAATGAAAAGTAAAAACAAAGACAAAATTCAAACCGGAATACCTTAAACCAGAAATTAAGTAAAATTCAATTCAATTCAAATGCGTTTCAGCGTGGCAGTTTCACAAAAAACTAACAAAAAACAACTGTTTGTTTAACAGTGGTGCTCGATAATGATTGGGATTAAAATCAAAATGAACACAAAAACCACAAAAAAAAAACACAAATATTTCTAATAGAGAAAAGATCCAGCAGCTCAAGAGACAGTTGAGCCGAACACAGCCCAGGACTGCATATTCTTGTGACATCATTACGTTTTGCAGACCCCTCGCTGTCTGCGAGGAGGAGGAGAGACCCAAACCCATAAACACCAACCACAGAAACTCAGGGGTTACACCCAAATCTCTCTCTGCCTCTAAGAAAGATGATTATCCAGTAGCTTTAAACAGTCAAGCTTTTTGGGGGAGAGAGGGAGATACTGGGGGGGGGGAGAGGGAGAGATACTGTGGGGGGGAGAGAGGGAGATACTGGGGGGGGGGGGGGAGAGGGAGAGATACTGTGGGGGGGACAGAGGGAAATAGTGGGGGGGGGGGAGAGGGGGAGATACTGGGGGGGGGGGGAGAGGGGGAGATACTGGGTGGGGGGAGAGAGGGAGATACTGGGGGGGGTGAGAGAGGGAGATACTGGGGGGGAGAGAGGGAGATACTGGGGGGGGGGGACAAAAAACATTGCGCAGACTTAGATTAGTTTGTTCTGGATTATTCTTTATCAGAGTACCTCTGCATCTCACCAGGGTGACAGGGTAGTCTGACCTTAGCCTGCCACAGAATACATGAGTCACTGGTCTTTGTCTTAAATCACTCCCACGTCGATCTGTACAACAGTAAGTTTGCCAGTAAGGGTACAAGCAGGCAGACACATCTCACACAAACCACAGAATGGTACACTTAGCTCCAAAATTAAATAAACTTATTGTTTTACTTATCAGACAATTACCTCAAACAAACTAGCTCTATATGTGATATACCCATATATGTTCTTTAAGTTGAAGTCACCACCCAGCAAACTAACTATCCCTACATCAAGTCAAACACTTATCATAGTTTAGCACAAGCAATAGGCAAAGTTGGTAAGTTCAACAATGAAAAGAAAACCTGCAGAATCCTCCCCACCCTCCCTAACAACGACCAAGTGAAAAGTAAGTGAAGTCCATCCTTCACCAGGCCAGAACTGGCATAGCTTAAGCTCTCAAGTGCTACAGACACACAAGCTCCTTAATCAGTTCCACAAGCTCCAGAAAATCCAACAGAACTTGACATCTAAATCATGCCACGACACTGAATACGTCGCTCGGCAAAACGAAATCAACAGAGTCTAGTGGAATCCATGAGGAGGTCAGAGAGAGAGGTTGGGCAGTAATAAAAAAAAAAGAAAAGAAAAAAAGGAACACTGTGCTTTTTACATTTTATTTATACCTCCATGGCTTTTACATTTTTAAATGAAGAGGGGCTTTGTGATTCCGTCTGTTCTCCTCTGGGTATAGCTGTATTCTGAAGCTCAGGTTAAAAATAGTCTGCCAGGAATCCACTGACGTTGACTGAAGGTATGGTTGCCCAGGTACTATGCTAACACCTGTGTGGACTGAATAGACACACTCCCTGTCCTCTTCTAGGTAGTTGAACTGCCAAACTTGTTAGGACAGTCTAGGGCAGAGAGGTTGTGTGTTATGAAACACTTCAACTCTTCCGTAACACTTTTACAACGCTTGGCTCATAAGGCTCTATGAGGAGGTGAATACTGTACGAGGTGCTGTACAGACGCTCAACAGAAAGAGTTTCCAGCCACCCTGTACACAGGAACTCAGAATGACCATCAGTAATGAGCTAACAAAAACACAAAGGTGACAGATGATCGATTTCCTCAAAGCGACGTTTTGGACTTTAAAAAAAAAAAAAACTTGACAGGTCGGCTCAACAGCCAATCACGTGGTGTATCTCACAAAGCGCAAGACAGGTAACAAGGTGTCCGTTTGCCAAAAATAAGTCGTATCCAATAAATGAGACAATTCCAGCTAATTCCCCCCCCCCCATGAGTATGATTAAAGGAAGGAAAACCTGTACGATAACCGCCTTAAAAACAACGACCTTCCAGATCCTCCTCTTCTGCCCTTCAGCATGCTCCGCCCCCTTCCCAGAAAGGTCTTCGTTCTGTCCGGTCAATTCAGCGGAGGTGTTTGAGGTCAGAGGTCAGGAGCAGAGAGAGGGGGGGAGGGGGGCATGTTGCTAATCTTAGCTACTGGTGGAATGTGAGGGGATGGCTACTATACCCACCACACACACCTTTGAAAGAGGAGTGGGGAGGGGGGGCAATGTGACGGGGACATGAGGAGGATTACACACCTGTTGTGAGCCCGGTGTTTGGGATTGCGGTTGTGGGGGGCTGGGGGGTGGATTGCCATATACACCAAGGCTAGATATCCATAAAAATCCTTGTTTAGTAGTAGTAATAATAATAATAATAATAATAATGATTAAAAAAAATCAAGTTGTTTAAATATGAATATTATAGTCTGCTTCTCATGGTTAGGAAATCATATAGTCTCTTGTGGTTTTAAAGGGGGGTGGGTGCGCGGGGGGGAGGGGGCTCGTATCACTACAACTCCATATCCTGGGCTTCGTCCTCTGAGAAATCCGACATGGAGCTTTCCGACGAGGAGTCGCCCGCTCCCTCCTCCTGCTCCTTCAGAGCCTCCTCTGTTGCATATTTTTGGATGTACTCTGGAGGGGGTGGGGGGTAAGGGGGGGTAGGGGGGGGGCAGACAGAACCACAGCATTGAGAGAGCTCAGGGAGCAGAGATTATACTTCTGAAGAATATGGAAGGAAAACAGTCGCACACGCGCACACACACACACACACAGAAGGAGGACTATAGCCTTCAGCAGTGATATAGATTACAGGTGATCAAAGAGCAGAAACCAACATGTTCTCAAAGCAGATGTAGTGAGAGAGTGACAGACAGAGAAAGGAGAGAGAGAGACAGACAGAGAGAGAGACAGACAGAGAGAGAGACAGACAGAGAGAGAGACAGACAGAGAGAGAAAGGAGAGAGAGAGAGACAGACAGAGAGAGAGACAGACAGAGAGAGAGACAGACAGAGAGAGAGACAGACAGAGAGAGAGACAGACAGAGAGAGTGACAGACAGAGAAAGGAGAGAGAGAGACAGACGGGTACCTTTGATTTTCTGTTTGTACTCCTCTGGCCTGTGGAGGTACATGGCAGCTGCGTCTCCGTTCAGCGGGTCGATGGGGTTGGGGTACGCCAACAGCTGGGGCAGGAACGACTCAAAGATATTGGTGAGATCTAAAAGAGAGAGGGGGAGGTAGAGAGAGGGGGGAGAGAGAGGGGGAGAAAGTGAGAAGAATATAAGTTACATTTTAAATGACCAAACCAGAAATAGCCGACAGAGTCTTACTTTTCTATGTACATGAACACAACTATCTGAAAATTGTATTTTCGTTAAAGTACACTGCGACATGCAGATCGACTATTTCAGCCTAATCTTCTCCCCTGGGTGTCAAAAGGTTGACCCTGCCTTATGGTCCCAGCTGACGGCTGCAGCGCATTACCGTTTCCCTCTACCAGGTGTCACTGTTGAGTCCATTCAAATACGATTCAAAAACATTTGACTGGATCGGCTTACATTCAAATAAGGTTCTGCAATAACAATAATCGAATCAACACGATTTGTTTTCAAATTAAGAACTGAGATGAAGATAATGGATTATTGATTAAGTTGTTTCCAACAATACGTCGCCGAAACATTTCCTTTCAAACCCTAATTGTACTCTCTACTGCAAGTAGAGTGCACCACAAGAGCTGGCTCCACACACACAGTGGTGATTTAGAGATCCTCCAGCACAGGGTCCCAGTGCCTCTTCTGATAGCCTGCCTGAAACTGAAGAGGGTGTGCTTATGAAACATCTGTTAGGACCATAGTCACTTACAGCAGCACACCGCAACCCTGACCTCTCAGAGCTGTAGAAAGCCAGGGAGAAGAAAACAACAACTCAGAAAGTGAGACAGGAGGAGTGAGGAGCAGAGAGAGAGACATCAATGATGACTGGACACAGAGAGAGAGAGACATCAATGATGACTGGACACAGAGAGAAAGAGACAGCGATGATGACTGGACACAGAGAGAAAGAGAGAGAGACAGCGATGGTGACTGGACACAGAGAGAGAAGAAGTGAAGAGTAAGTAAGTCATCCAGGTGTCTGAGACTGGCCCAGACCTCCCCCATCTCCCCTGACTCCTAGTTAATCATCCCTGCATCTGGGAGGCCAGCTCTGTGCCTCCCCTGACCTTGCTGGCTCAGGGTATTACCTAGTTAGCGTTCGGTTCACCCACACTAAGAGGATTAAGGGGCGACATGGCCACCACCACGCATGTCCCTCCCTGTCCCTCCAGCCTGGCCCAGCCACACCCCACTCACCGTACAGAGCCGTCCAAGTCTGGTTGATGACGTCTAAACACACCGTTCCTGACCTGGAGAGGGGGGGGGTGTGGGGGGGGGGAGAGCAAGAGGTTAAAAGAGAGAGAGGGGTGAGGGAGAAGGTACTGTTAATCGCTGGTCACCTAAGGCCTTCATAACCATACTGAGGAGCGCTCAGGACCACAGAGAAGCTGAGGAGGAGATCTTTCCTAAGTCCCTGGTGGTGCCAGCCATCGCTCCCACTACAGCCATCGCTCCCACTACAGCCATCGCTCCCACTACAGCCATCGCTCCCACTACAGCCATCGCTCCCACTACAGCCATCGCTCCCACTACAGCCATCGCTCCCACTACAGCCATCGCTCCCACTACAGCCATTGCTCCCACTACAGCCGAGAGCAGCCGTGCGCAGGCAGATGAGAGATTACGTCGATCACATTCCTGCTCTGCACTTTCACATCCCATAATGCCTCTCACTTTTTAATCTCTGGGAAATAAACAAAAACATCTACTTGCAGACTTTGGGGAGGAAACTGTTACTTATTTTCCCTCTGCGGTGGAATAGGACAGGGCAACGAGACCTTTGCACGCAACAGATTTGGTGTACAGTAGTCCTCCCAGTGTTGGTGGACTGGGTTGGAGGAGATTAGAGGCAGATTTTTCCAGACTTGATGAGCTAACATTACGGTGATACAGATCAGATTAACCCTCATTCCTTCACAGTGACAGCTGTGCTAAAAGACATCAGCTCCATTTCCCTGCAGCATATTTTAAAACGCTCCCTTCTCAACAGGCAACATACAGTACTGAACAACGTCACACACGCCAGCGAATCAGAACGCACAGACCAAACACGTCCGTTTAACAGCAACTGGGGCGTTTGTCAACTTACGCTTCGTCGATGTTGGGATGAAAAATCTTATTCATGAATCCTGCAAGAAGAGGTTAGAACAAGAGGTCAAACTGTGATCAACGTTCTCTTAGCTGACAGTCAACATTCAACCCTGGGCCCCGCTGACTACCTATAGATGGTGATTTGAAGGGGTATTTGTCTGGTAGGTCGACTCGCACCTTCCACACCCCCCCTTCGTATGGTGCTGTATGAGAGAAGGAGGGATGGGGAGAGAGGGGGATGGAAAGAGAGATATGATCAGAAAAAAAGAGTAGTGGAGGATTACAGCAACTTCCTACATTCACTCAAACGGACTTCAGACTGTAGTGGTTGTGAAAGACTTTTTCACAACGTCCGAAAACCTCTTATCTGTAGGAGCAGCAACAGGGAAGACAGATGACGGGAGAGAAGGAGAGAGGGAGAAAGGACAGATGACGGGAGAGAAGGAGAGAGGGAGAGAGGACAGATGACGGGAGAGAAAGAGAGAGAGAGAGGACAGATGACGGGAGAGAAGGAGAGGGAGAGAGGACGGATGACGGGAGAGGAGAGAGGGAGAGAGGACAGATGACGGGAGAGAAGGAGAGGACAGATGACGGGAGAGAACAGAGGAGCTCAGAATAATTAGATTTTGATTTGATGAGGTCAGATGTTGAACTTCTTGACTGTTTGAACCTCTTCATCACAGAATCAACCTGCGTGTGTGTGTGTGTGTGTGTGTGTGTGCAGGCCGGCCATGAACTCCCAGAATAGCTGAGCGTAACTAGAGCCTCATGTGCCGAACTGGAACGGAACAGCGTGCGCGCACACGCACACACAAACATCCCAGCTACGTGGTCCACTATTCTCTCTTCACAGCACCCTTGAACAGATTTACATTTAGTCATTTAGCAGATGCTCTTATCCAGCACGACTTACAGTAAGTACAGGGATATTCCCCCTGAGGCAAGTAGGGTGAAGTGCCTTGCCCGAGGACACAATGTCATTTTTCACGGCCGGGAATTGAAGTGGCAACCTTCAGATTACTAGCCCGACTCCCTAACCGCTCAGCCACCTGACTCCGAACAGACCACTGTTCTTTCTACCCCATCAACACACACATACACACACACACACTTCCTCTCTTTACTGCTGTGTAATTAGTGGAGCGTTTGGTGTGACAGAGGTTGGGAAAGGCGGGGTGAGACGTAGAGATATGTTTTGGTCGCTCTTCTCTCGTCTCTCGTCCAGCCTACTGCTCCTTTTTACACTTTGCAGTAACCTCCGAAAAACCGACATTAAAACAGGCAAACGTCACTCGCTAAAGTTAGTAGTAGTATGAAGAAATGAAAAAATAGTACTAGGAACCACTACTTACTTCCTTGTGGTCCGAAAAACTTCACTACGAACTCATTCAGTCCACTGAGGATGGTGACTTCATGCTTGCTCTCAATCCTGTCCAGGGGGTTAAGGATGATGATCATAACAAAACACTTTTGAAGACGTGCGAGTCAGGACACGAGCATATTGTGTATATTGTAAGCTCTTAACCCTTGTGCTGCCTTCGGGTCACATGACCCAAAGGTTTATAACGAACCACCGCTGTGTTTACCCAATTTTACCCAATACAAAAACAAATAATTTTCTTTTAACCTTCATAATGTGGGGGGTCTGAGACAGCCCGACGGTTAAAAGAAAATGCTTCACTTTGTTTTTGTATGCGGTAAAGTTGTCGCAATACGACGGTGGGTCACAATGACTGATGGGTCAGAATGACCCGAAGATAACTTAACTGGCCTGTGTTGAAATGCTTTGCTTCCCCTTCACAAACAGGCGGGATAACTGGACATCCCCCTCAACGCACGTCCGTGAATGACAGCGCGACCCCCGACGTGTTAGCAGTACAAACCATCCCATAAATAATGGATATCTCATCTGATTCGCCCTTGTTTGGGCCACAGAGAACTCGCTTGACCTCTCTGACAGTAAAGCTGCTTGCTGATGTGTGAAAACTTCAGCCAACTGCCGCATCATCGCAAGTGTGGTCATGAGGGAGGGAAACAGACAAGGTCAGAGATAATGATGTTTCTTCTTCTCCCTTGCCTCCTATGTACATGTACAGTATGTCCATCTCTCTCTCACCCTGTGGGTAAGAACTGTGTGTTTCTACCACAGTTAGGCCTGATGGAAATCAATTGTTGTTGAGGAAATATTCAGAGTTTCCACTGACCCATCAGAGTCGTGTCAGGAGGATCAATGTCAAAGCTATGATTCACGTTCTTTATTTCACACTCACGGCCAGACCCCCTCCCCCCCCCCCACACACACTGCTACACAGACATGGATGTATCAGTCATTATCCAGAGCTGGTCCAGCTGTTCCTGAGTGCAGTGCCCCCCCCCCCCCCCCCCCCCCCCCCCCCCGAGTCCGTCCCCCTGAGAGACAGGGAGTGTGACCCATAGATATATATAAACACTAGATGTCTTACGGCGGAGTCTAGAACGTCCGCACATGGCGGCCATCTTGCTACAGTCAACTCGCTGCATACTTTTATTGTATTTAAAAAAAATAACATAATTATTCATAAGTATGCAGTGGCATACCGACATCTCTGACGTTGATAACAAACCAACCCGTTTCAAAATCGGTTGAAAATTGAGCAAGTTATGGTCATTTAAAAAGTACATGTAGATTCAACACAATGTTATGGGTGAGCGAGTTGACTGTAGCAAGATGGCCGCCATGTGCGGACGTTCGACTCCGTTGTCCGGCAACGCGGACGAGACATCTAGTGTTTATATATATATCTATGGTGTGACCCCCCTCTCCCCTCAGACAGCCATCAGCAGAGCAGTGGGCACGGAACCCATTCCCTGAGCACTCAGTTTCCAAACCTCACATTTTACATCACACACTCCACGCATACACTATCCACAGGGCAGTTTCTCACACACACACACACACACACACACGCACACACACCCACACACACACACACACACACAGCCCGTCATTTTCAAATATTCCCTAAGAGGAGCGAGCCCAGATCCCTACTGAGTGGCACAAAAGATGATGGCTTCAGTTGATGAGAGCCTGATGTTCCCTCCATTACTGAGACACTCTCAAAGATCCGCTCTGAGCACCACACTTCACACACAAGACCCCAGAAGGAAAGAAACACAGTACACCTGCCCCCCCACCCCCTTATTCCGAGAACATCTTTCGGAAATAATAATTTGATAGAAAGAGATGTTTTCAGGGGTTCACATGTCGCCTGCATAGGTTTTGCTGTCGTGTTTTGATGCCATGTTGCCGTCAACAGGATCTATAGTTGAGCGTTACGACTACAGTCTTCTGGGTGATGGGGGAGGGGCGGGATCTAAACAACAGGGTCAGAGGCTCCTCCCCCTCTGATGAGGTGAGTCATCCATCATCTGCAGAGTGTGACTAACGCGCCGCACATGAGTCAAACTGCACATGAACCATCCCAACACATTTCCCGGGAGTGCGAGATTCACGCACCTTGAATAACTTTTTAAAAGGACGACATGGAGGAAATCTAAAGGCTAATTACAGCGGTCTATAATACAAGTAAGATTTATAAAGCCGAAGCACTTTCCTATGAGGGAACTGTATGCGCCATGGATGCTACTTCATAAGTTATTATGAATGTATGTTTTGTCATATATGACATTTCGCGTGTGAGATCCTATTCCAACGAGAGGACAGGTATAACTGGCATGACTTGACATATTCTTTTGCTTCCATCCCTTTAACCCCAGACTCTCAAGTCAATTACAGTAACCATAGAGCCCCTACACACACACAAATATGTAAAGTAAAGCCCATGTTATCCTATACCCCCCCGCCCCCCCCCCCATACCCAATCCAGCATTACCCTATTTCCCTGCTCAGATTGACTACACTGCAGCACTCGCTCACATCCAGCGGGGTTGTGTTAGGTCTTACCCACTCGCCTACAGGAAAGTTGGACGCATCACAGAGATTATGCTCTATCCTCTGGTGAATGTGATCAGAGGGAGTAGCTGTGGTGGTGTGTGTGTGTGTGTGTGTGTGTGTGTGTGTGTGTGTGTGTGTGTGTGGGGGGGGGGGGGGGGGATTATGAGAGACTGACAGAGAGAGAAATATAGATAGAAAATAGAAAGATAGACAGAGCACAGGAGAGGGAGAACGACATAGAAAAACAACCAGACATGAAGAGAGAGAGAGAGCGAGAGAGAGAGCACGAGCTTGAGAAACAGAGTGCAGGAAACCGAGGACGCGATATCAAAGGCAGTGGATGAGGAAGGGAGGCAGAAAGAGAGGAAGGGAGGAAGGTTATGAAAGTGTTCTCTGATCCACAACAACAACAGCAGCTGGCCGCCCTCACACTCAACCGTCCTGACTGAGAGGATCCCATTAGCAGTGACAGTGACCCCCCCACCAAAGGGTTAAACCAAACGAGAGGTTATTTTAAGCTCTCAGAGAATCTGCAAGGCCAGACTGAGGCTCCTGCTTCACCCAGGAAGTGTGCCGTCAGTCTGTGAAGTTCTGCTGCTTTATAACACACAGCCAGGAAGCCATTTTGATCCTAAAATCTCCAAGATAGAGACTGACAAAAATAGAGTAATATTTACATTTAGTCATTTAGCAGACGCTCTTATCCAGAGCGACTTACAGTAAGTACAGGGACATTCCCCCGAGGCAAGTAGGGTGAAGTGCCTTGCCCAAGGACACAACGTCAGTTGGCTAGACCGGGAATCGAACTGGCAACCTTCGGATTACTAGCCCGATTCCCTCACCGCTCAGCCACCTGACTCCCTGATATTTAGTAATTAAGTAGATGTATAGTGGATTGCGTCCAGGGCATGCATGCAAACAAAATGTACAGAACTATAAGAACACACGTTCAAAAGAGGTAACATGCCACCATGCGTGTTCTCACGGGTGTTCTACCGATGGAAGCGTTTAGGGGGCAAATTGCGTGGCTCAGCGCGTGGCTGCCTTTATCGCTCGTGTGTGTGTGGGGGGGAACGCACCTCCACAGAAACCCATCATCCGTGGTTCTAGGGGCCAGGATGAGTCCTCGAGCAGGGGGGGGTGGTGAATGTGAGTGCGTTGGGAGATTGCCAAGGAGGATGAGTACGTAGCGAAGTGCAGCATGAGAAAAGAGGGAGAGGAGGGATGGGGTTGGGGTTATTAATGGAGTTGATTCAGCAGCAGAGCCCAGCAGTGGCACGGCAGGCTAGCAGGGACCAGCCATGTTGAGTCAGGCAGCGGAGTGGGAGAGGCTCCCAGGCTCTCGGGCAGCAGAGCAGCCTGCCAACACCAGACCTGCACGCAGAGACGTGGGAGAGCCCTGCAGGGGAGAGCCTACTGCGCTATCACATAACACCTGCGAGAGCACACACACACACACACACAACTACACACAAACATGTACGCACACACACAAACATGTACGCACACACACAATGCTAAAACAGGCACTTGGCCAGAGAGAAAACATTTATTCATTTAGCAGACGCTTTTATCCAAAGCAAAAACGAGGAGAACAGAACGTAAACACTCTCTGTGCCCCGTCCTGTCAGTCTGTAAAGCGTAAAACTGCCTTCCTCACGGAGGCAGTTTTACTGTCCGACCCACTGGTTTATCTAGAAGGCCCAGGAAGGTGCAGCCCTCCTCACCAGAAAATTCATTGGTGTCAGTGAATGTGTGCGTGGGTGTGTGTGTGTGTGTAAGAGGGACAGTCCTGTGTGTGTGTATGTGTATAACAAAAGGGACAGTACTGTGTGTGTGTGTGTGTGTGTGTGGGGGGGGGGGACAGGAAGCGTGAGCCAGTGGTCTCCTGTCACCAGATAAGGGGCTAAGAGGCTATAATCATAAACTAATGTTTTATTGACTGGTGGTAATAAACGATGTGAGAAAGTGTATGAAATGCTCCCTGGCTGCCTGGCCTTAACAGCTGATTAAAACAGAGACATGTAGAGCAGATAAGAAGGGTGTCACTGGCAGTCACACAGCTTGGAACATTGTCCACTCGCACATATTCAGACCATCTTCGGGCCATCTGACTAGAAACTATCCAATCTGCTTCTAGAAGATCCTCTACTGAAAGATAGCCCATGTGTTGAACTACGTCCATGCCAGTTTAGCGGCAAGTGCACAAGTTCTCTCTTTGATAGCTGTGAAGCATTCACATTCTGGTTTGGCTTTAATACCGGCGGATAATAGTGCCACTCTATGGCTTTGCTGTGAGGAAACCCCCATGAGTTCTCCCCCCCCCCCATCCCTTCACCTGGGATTATCACAATCTGCAGAGGACCATCAGGTCAATATTCCTCTACACATGCATAAATAATCTGAGGCCCAGGAGCCCAATCAATGCCTTCGCTATGAGACAAAACCTAGTCACCGCTCATCTTGGGCGGAAGCTGATGGCTCTGGTAAACTGTTGACTCTGGTGTGGTGTTCTATCCCTGAGTGTTCTATCCCCGAGTGTTCTATCCCCGAGTGTTCTATCCCCGAGTGTTCTATCCCCGAGTGTTCTATCCCCGAGTGTTCTATCCCCGAGTGTTCTATCCCCGAGTGTTCTATCCCCGAGTGTTCTATCCCCATGTGCCTGTTACTCAGTCTGTCTACCCTCTGGCCAGTTCAACTGTCCCTGTCTGACCCAGCACCAAATTATAACTCAGCAACAACAATACAAAACCAAACATGGTGGTTGTCATGATTCGATGGGCTGCACAGGGCCGAGTGCTCAACTTGAGTATCTCTCCTCATGGACAGAAAGTCTTGATATGACTGTGGCTGGTATGGTCAAGCAACACGCACTTAATTGGACTATAGAAACAAAAAAACATTCAAAAAATGCTCCAACTCCCACACACAGGAGGGTCAGACTAAAGGAACAAGCTATGCAACACAACATCTAATTTTCTTTTCATGGTGTACACTGACTTCTAAATCCTTGACCTTGAAGTCAAACCTCTTTAGGTACAACACTAGTCTAAATCATGAACACAGGCTTTGCTCTCAGGGACAAAGAAAGAGGAGACAGGAAAAGAGAGACTGGAGAAAAAACATACAAGCAGCAGTGAAAGAGAGGCAGAGATATTAGTGAGGCAGCGTGAAAGAGAGGCAGAGAGGTAAAGCAGTAATGAGAAAGAGAGTCAGACACACAGGAAAGAGAGTCAGACACAGTAAAGATAGTCAGACACAGGAAAGAGTCAGACACAGAGGAAAGAGAGTCAGACACACAGGAAAGAGAGTCAGACACACAGAGGCAGAACGGGAGTTCAGCCGAGCGAATGCTGACTTAGCCGCACGGCAGATCTAGGGATCTAAATGACATCACCACAGCGGCCTGCGGGGCACATGGTGCGTTAACACATCCCGTGCGTGCGTTGACAGAATAGAGTGTGTGATGTTAGCGATGATCGGACACAAAATACCCTGGTGGTTCTCTCTGGTGGTGGGGGTTATTGACATGCTTGGGGCGGCCATTGCCGTGCCTGGTCTCGTTAACCCTCCATTACCCACCTGAGGGTGACACAGCCAACAAACAGACTTCACTTATTGGTCCACTGTCCAAGACAGCACCTGGGAATTAATACACCTAGAATCCGTAACCCTTCATTCTCAGTAGGAATGTTTCACTTGTGTGGGATACCTGCTATGACCTTACACTGCCCTGAATCCTTTACCAACTCGAGTTTAGATTAGGAGTAAGGATCGATTTATATAATATGTGACAACCCACACCAACGTGCGCACACGCACAGGAAAACACGCGCACGCATACACACACATCGTTTATCACACTCAGGGTTCCATGAGCAATCAAAAGCCCTAAAGATTAAAGGCAGGAAACAAAGCAACAGTTCTCAGGGTGAGAACAAGTATGTTTCCTCTACAACAGAGAGAACAAAAGAGAGAGAGCGAGAGAGAGAAACAGGGAGAGAAAGAGATGTTCAAAGCTGCTGCAATAAAGAAATGAAAACAAGAGCAACGTTCTCTCTCAGTCGGAGCTGAAAGCCCCCCCCCCTTCACGCGGAGCCTTACTGAGCGCGTGCGGGTGCGCCTGTGTGCACGGGAAAACTAGCGTGCACCTCTGTTAGTGTGAATTTGTGACGCACGGCGCCCGGCAAGATTACCGTGACCTCCGGTAGAGTGACTGGTCCGGAACACAGGCTTCCAGAGTCCGAGGGCACGGGAAGCAAAGCAGGCGCTCTGGGGATGGGCGAGAGGGATTACATCTGTTGCCCCCTTCACAAACATGTACCCCTCCCAACCCTCCCACCCCCTCCCTCTCACTTTCGCTCTCACTTTCTCTCTCTTTCCTACCTCTTTTCTACTGCTCTCCATGACCAGAGCTCCACCATGTTCACAGTGCCTTTGAGAAAGCTACAAGAAAACGTTGGAGGAAAAAAATAAATAACTACTAGCCTTTGAGAATTCAGAGCAAGCTACTAGGCCTGTGGTTGTAGCCTATCCTAGAGCGTCTCTCTCTTCCCTGATCTCACTATAGCGACAGATGCCTTCAGCCTATCTAAGGCTTTTCATAGCCACAGTAAAAAAAGCTGATGACAAACACGGTGAACGACATGAAATAAACCTGTCAGTTCTAATTCACTGGTCTCGTTCGGAGAAATAACCTTCAGGTGCTAAGATAGCCGCTTAGCTCTGCTCCTTGGGGTTACTGGGTAACAGGAGAGAGAGGGGAAAACAGGCCCATACCAGGCAGTACCTTACTTACAAAGCCTTAAGGCTTTTAGCCTCTGTTTACCAAGGGATTAGATGCTGTTCTAGTAATCTGTAATGGCCTGTAGTGTTCTTCCCTACAGAACATTTAATAACCATACACACACAAACACACACAACAGTGCTTTAAGAGAGGACAAACTGGAAAGAAAAATAGGGATGTTTCCCCCCCCCAAAAAAGTGCAACCTAATTAGTCTAAGTTATTTATACATCCTGTCATCAGAGGGACTGAAGAGAGGGACTCGTAGAGGAGCCGGCCTACAGTCACCTTTCCTCTGTAGGGGCTGGTCCCTAAACATGGCACAGCGGCTGTACGTCTCCCTCTCCTCTCTGGTTCATGTCTCCAGGGCTGTGGGCCCTGGCTGACCATGCCTGATAAGTGATTGCAGGTGGAGCAATAGGACGGAGTCTCCACCAGCTGTTCCCCCTTCCTCTTCCTGTCGCTCATAGGGGAGGGGAGGGGGGGGGGGGGGGGTCAACCTAGGCTGCTTCACTATTCCACTGTCACAGCCCTGATCCAACACTGTGCCAAGCACACATGCTCTCACACACACACTCTCTCAGGGCCCTGCCAAAATAACAAAAGGCTCCATTATATTGTATGTAGAACATCCTATTCCTTATCTAACAGGGAACAACAACAATGAGACAAGTAGGCTTTAGTGATCCTGGACACACACACGTTCTCAATAACAACAAACACACTAAACTACTGGAAAACCACGAAGGGTGTTTAATCTGAAGGACAGGATATGACATCAGGTTGGCACTTGTCCACAACCCTGCTGGCTAGGCTATTTTCTGCAGTATGGGAGTTCACCAAGAGACTCCAAGGGCCAAACCAAATATCAGCGGGAGATGCAATACGGTCTCCGTCCTCATGCAAGCTTAGGCCCTCAACCCTCAACAACGCTAAAGCTAATTACATCAGATTTCAAGGGCCAACCCACTAGTCAGCTAGCATTAGCTTCCCAATTCCCAACTGTTATTGAACAACAGCAAGACTACAGTGGTCGTCTTGCTGTTGTGAGGGAGTCTGTTCTGAGAGGGGCTGGTGTTGGGGTGCTGGTGGAATACTGATGCGATGAGTGTGGAGTCACACATGAGCGAACTGAGAACCTCAACATGTTTTACACATCAATGGAAGTAAGACCCTCCAGGAAAACACACATCTCTGTTTATGAAAAATGAAAGGCGCAACAACAACAGAAAAAAAAGAAGGCTGTTCAAAGACCAGAATGCTTCTTTTTTTCGCTCCCCGATTTCAATTCTGTGATCGTGTAATAGTTGGTCAAACGTAAGGTTGAGAGAGTGGGGACTGTGGAAATGTGCAGGGCAAAACAAACAGACTTAGCTGCTGGCACTAGGTGAACTGTTTTACTAGTATTGCTTGTTTGCCAGCCACAGAAAATCATGGGGGCCTAGCTAGTAGTTTTTCTCCGGCGTGCTCTTTCTCTACCTCCTTTAACCAGGTGTACCCAGCGACACACCAAGCCTAGGGGAACTAAAACCTCCCCAGCCACCTGCACCAAACACAGCTTCTGCACTCACCCCTGGGGAAACACTCACCCCTGGGGAAACACTCACCCCTGGGGAAACACTCACCCCTGGGGAAACACTCACCCCTGGGGGAACACTCCCCCCCAAAACCTAAAACAGAAACACCCCAAAACCTAAAACAGAAACACCCCAAAACCTAAAACAGAAACACCCCAAAACCTAAAACAGAAACAAATTACGACTACACCCCCCCCCCCCCTCATCACCAACACACCTTGAAGCCGAGCCTGTGGATACCTGTAGCTTTAACGGTGCAGTGTGGACAAGGTTCCCACAGCAGTTAACGAGCAGCAGGGCAGAGCAGAACAAACAAGCTCTCTCTTCTCCACAGAGGAGTCTCTCGAGTTCTTTGTGTCCTCTCCTGGGTGAAATCCCACCCTCCATGTTCATAATGACTCCCATGGTGACTCCTCCCCCTTCACAACATCAACAGTCTATTTACAGAACATTTCTGTATTGTGTGTATAATCCCAGATAAACCAGGCACTGCTGACCAGCCTGGCTGCTTGTTACAGGAACAATTAAGAATGGGAAAATTGCTTAATGAGGGCTGGTGAAATACATTAAAAATTAAAACTTTCCAATCAGGCAAGAATCCTTGTTTGTGGATTTTGTTTGGAAGGGAAATCAAGACTTTGAAATCATGTGCAAACATCACTGTAGCTAGGTCATAGTCTAGAGTAAAAAGTCAACAACATTCTATCTCTAGCACACACACACACACCTAGGATCCAGAGTGCCACTGGGAACTGTATCACTAGATAGTCAATTATGAGTTGTGAATAGGACTGATTAACTGTACACCGTCACTCTCTGTGCAGTTGAATTCACCCCAAATCTAGGCTAAACAGCTACACACATCCCCAGAGCCATGACAAGAGAATCATTCAAGATACTGTAAATTCCTTGCAATGGACAACACTGATTTAGCTAACGTATTTCCGCATGTACTAACACAACCCTATCTCCGGTAAGTGTATCTTCAATACCCTGCCAGCAATGTTGTTCTGGGCCATTTGAGAGCACAGCTCCAGCCATGGAGGACATGTAGCAACAACAACACTGGCCTGCACATGGGGAGGGGGACGACACAAAGACAGGAACTTGGGGATCCATCTGTTATTCTGAGGGGGCTCAGCCATGCGTACAGGAAGCCTCCACGGTCTGAGCGGCAGGATTACAGACAGGGGCTTGTGTCTCTCACCCTCTCCTGTACCCCTCAAAACAGGCCTGTATCAAGACCACTGTTTCCTGGGAACTGCTGCAGTCTTAGGTACAGAAACATGAAAAAAAAAATCATGTTCATTCCACATTGATCTGACAGGAAACACAATCATCTGTAGAGACAAAGGGGCTGGAGGTTTGGGTCTTCCGCTCATTAGAAAAGCAACGCTAACGTCAGTTAGCTGGCCAATGCCAAGTCTGGGCGTCCGTAATTCCCCTCAGACTGTAGAGTGGTGTACACACAGGGGCCTATCGCGGCATTCTAGTGTCCAGCCGTCCAACAACCGGCAGTGGACCAGTATACCGCGAGACATGCTCCGACACGGCAGTGGGAAGGAGGGTCACAGCTCCTGTAAGAGAGCTGCAATCCTGCGAGACAAAGAGCTCGCCGCTTGAATAGGGGACTGACGTTATCGAGAACAGCTGAGGAGACGACTAAACATGAGCCTTAGGTGTCACAAGGACAACAGTCGTCTTGAAAATTACTGAAATTAATACAATGTCAGTTTTGTTCAATTGCATAACAATGTGAGTCCAGTAAGAATTTTAACCTTGTTGACTTTGTCACAATTTTCTGTATTAACAGAATAGCAGGTTGCCTGGTACTAAGGTTCCCACTGACAAAGACTAAAGGAAGCCTATTTCCTTCAACTGCTGACATATCTGACATGTTGAACCAGGTTCAAGTTTATTTCCAAGCCTAGTTACCGTCTAGCTTGCCGGTTGAAGCCTCAGGAGGAGAATAAGATCACAGTACATGACGAGATTCTCCTGACAGTCACTGCATGAATTCCATGTTGAGTTTCTTTTTATTAAGTCTCTCTGGTGCCCCGGTTGAAAACTAATCTGGTGCATTCTCAGTATCCGCCCATAAGAAGTGCTGTCTTAAACTGGTATGAGTTTCAAGTCTTAGTTACATGGAGAAGTGGAGCTTGTTCACCACAGCGAGAGCTGCTCTGGACACACTAACAGAGAAACCACCCAGCTCCTCCACTCATTAATGAATCCACGTTGCCTTTATCTCTACCTGTGTAGTCATGCATGGGTCCGTATGCGTTTCAAGCATTAGCCATGTGCATCTTAAAATCCTGAAACACTCATAGACACAGGGACACACACAGGGACAAGCACACGCACCCACCCACACACACACACGCACCCACCCACACACACCCACACACCCACACACACACGTCCTTGTATGCAAGTGAGCAGTTGTCATCTGGTAAACCTGTTCTCAACAGTCACAGGGAAAGCTTCAGAGGACAGTTGGGGCCTGCAGTTCAACACACTGCCTCCCTCACAGCCAAGGTTTTACATCTGAGCTCACCACAGTGACATGGCTGCCATTGACTGCAGGCAAAAGAGAGAAACTTGCTCCAACAAGCACTGTGGCATCCTAACACCATTAACACAAACATACTTTATAAGAAGCCAAAACGATGGAGACTCAGACAAGTTGGCTAGGATATTAGCATGTTCAACAATTCAAACTGAAATATGTTTATGTGAAAGATCCACTGTTTAAAAGCACACAAAGTAGTATGGTGGTTGAACAAACAGGATAAGTGGGTTAGATAACACCACTAGTGGGAATCTTAACTGTCTATTTTTCAAGTTAATAAAATAAGTCAAGAAACAAACTCTTAAAACAGATTTTCCCAAATAACACAGAGTAGTGGTGTTTCTCTAAATTTTTAAAAACGACTTCTCTAGAACACACTTGGCTTTTGTTTCGCTGGCTGGAGTCAAGGCTCCGTCTTGTTCTTGGTTTGTTTAGACCAGCCTACCCTCTAACCCATATTTGACTAAGAACTGCTGTCATTCCATCAGCTGTTCTAAGTCCCACCCTCATGAGGTTTCCGGGTAGTAACAGACGACCCAATCATTAAGCTAGTTTCCACTGCAAGAGGACGAAAAACAAAACAACATGTTCTCACTCTTGAACATAGCGGGGATTAGAAATGGGTCCTGCGGTTTAGCCAAAGTGCAGTTTTGTGTTCTGCATCGCTCTATTGTTAAACTTCTTCGTCTTAACGCCATCATGGAAACAAAAACGGCCTCTGTACTGGTTTAACAAGTACAAAGAATGTAACATCTGGAATTGAATAGAACAAAGGTGACTAGAAAAGGTTTGACAAAGGGGAACACACGAGGTATTGACCCTTTAAAACATTTAATAGAAGGCTAAATACAGACAATACCAGTTCCTGACACCTTTCTGGTGCATCATTAGAAACACAATACTAGAAAAATCTGTATACAATTCAAAACGCTGGCTAGTGGTTGATAAAGGGGGTCTATTTCGAAAAGGTGAACGTTGCATTATGCGGAAATGCCCATTTAACACAATCAGATAAGAACAGCATGATCACTGGTTACTTTAAGTTGCTCTAGTTACACCAGTGTGAAATACACGATTCTGCAGCTGTCTCGAAAACGCAAGAAACACAATGGCAGCGATTTCATTGAGTAGACGTTATGTAAACAAATGAAGTGTGTCAACGTGTACCTAAGGGTCGATCTGAATCTCCCCACAACATGCAGGACAATATAACTTCGTTTTTTACTTTGGGCAGCATAATACTCAAATACAGTAAAATGCCTTGTCATAAATGCGCATGCAGATAAGACGAATAACAGTCGAGCAAAATATCAAAAACCTTCGGTAGCAGGCCATCAATTCCCCATTGTAGAATGATTTGCTATATAGCTAAACCCCCGTCATCACAAACTAGGGCTTTAGGATAGCTGAATCCATGAAGTCGTTATAGTAACAAACACACAATTATGTTCGTCAAATAGCATGTTTGACTTCACACAATTATTGTCACTACCATAACACTATTGCACAAGCTAGCTAAGTTGGCTAGAAATACGCTAGTTAGCAAGCTAGCTACGGTTAGCTGTCAAGGATAGACGACTAACAACAGCCAAATAACGAGTTCAACTACAAATGCTTTGAACCTATTCATATTCAGCGTTGTTAATGTTATGAAAGGATACAGTTTCACCACATCGGTATCCATTCGCCTTTTACCCGGACTTGGAGACGACATTTTTGCTGTATTCCACCGTAGAATACCCAATGAAGTTTACGGATAGCACCTTAAACGCTAGATTTCTAGCTAGTTGACCTATCCGAAAGTTAACATTTGATTTCTCAAATGCTAACTATGAAATGTCTCCACGAAAACCTTTCTGTGACTGCCGCAATTCCTACTTCCACTGGTTGTTCACCAGTCCCTGTCTCTTCGGGAACCCTGTGCCTCTGTCTCGACTTTCTCTCTCACGTCTGTCTCTCTGTTCTGGTCTATCCCTCCGCGAATGTCGTCACATATGTGGGACAAATACGTCAAAATCAATGGCCACTGTCTGTTTGTAGTCTTCATAGACTGACCATATGTTAAAAAATATTGTCTTTGTAATACCTGTGTGTGTGTATGCTCAACAAACCTTCGGTGCTGCAAATTATTTACCACCAAGCTTAGATAGTAATGGCGTAGCCTCATTGTAATTCCGAGCCAATATAAATGTGTATGAAGACATTAATGAAACATTAGTTTTTGTTTAAGTCAATAGTTAAAAACGGAATGAAAATATTAAAGTATTGCCTTAAGTCATTCCCACGTGCAGCTTTAACAAGCAGGATCTCTCTTTGTCTGCCTCTCACACAACCTCATTAGTCGCAAGGTCCGCAACGCTGCAGAGGCAAAAGACAGTCCCAAAGGCAACTAAAGTAGGCCCAACCTCATTCATCTTCTGCTCTACTTTTGGGAGGTCCATAAAGTGAGCACAGCCTTATTTTAAATTCCTCACAGGTTGTCATTACAATACCAATGTTTTACTTAACACTGGGCAGCGCAGTGGTCCCTGTTCCAGGATCATCATTAACAAAATACGTTTGTTTAGGATACAAAAGACCGCTGTAGAAAGATACTTCTGGATTTGTGAGGTCACCCGGTCCAACAATTTGATGTTTCAGAATGGGAATAGTGCCTTTCAGCGCATGCATAATCCACCTGCAGCAGTTGGAATAAGAACAAAAAAAGTCTAGGATAGAATGCTATAGAAAGAAAATTTTATTAAAACCCCTTAGGAAATCCTTAAGAGTGAAAGCGCATGCACAGTAGAAGGGACTGCATTGGCGATGAGTTCATAGAAAGGCCAATGGAACAACAAATTGGGTTAATCCCAAAACATTCTTAAGATTTCTATGGCACATTATTTGTTCTACCTAGCAGGACATCTATAATGAAAAGAAACCACACTATCCCACCTGAAGCACTTCAGAAATGCAAACAGCATGAAAACTTTTTGTTTGTCATTACTGGCACCAGTTTGCTGGCAGCAGTTTAAAAACGGATTTCGGCAAAATTGCTTTGCAACACAAATTCATATACATTTGGTTTTAAATCCCTAGATACAATGAAAAAGACACAAAAAACTTCCTCACAGCTTTAGGTTAATTTTAAGTAGAGTCTCACATTTGTCTGTGACCTTTCCACAATCTGAAGATAACACAACTGTTTTTCCAGAGTTTAACCATTTGGCTCATTCCCACAAGGATATTTCAGAGACTCCTCATCCCTTCCATAGAACCACCACGGTCAGGGGTGTTGCAAGATGGGATAAGTAGTCTTCCAGGAGAGTACACAGTGGCCTGAGATCAGTTGGAATTCATGTCCCACTTTCTCTTGATAATGCCCCTCCATATTCATGCATGTTGTGTGCATGTCATTATCTATGAAGGTATCTTGCCTTCCAAACCCAATAGGGCAACATTTATTTCACTGTTCATGGGTGGGTGTCCTAAATAGAGCTTCGATACAAACAATTTCCTTTAGTTGCAACCCTCCCTCAGACGGTAAACAAAGATGGGAGACGTAACGTTGAAGGGACACTTGTCAGTGCTACATGGACACGTACCACCAGGAACTAAATCAACATTTTCCTGCGATTCTGTCTCTGGGTTGAAGCGAGGGGAAGAGAACCCCTTATTGAGATGGGGAGGATATCTGCCACTGACGAAATATAGCGAACACCCTTTTTGACTTGTCGTGAGGACCCTGGAGGGAAAAAACAGTTGAAGATTAGACACAGCAAAACACACAGCTGCAATTGACAAGCAATAGCTCAGTATCAGATTAAAGACATTTCAGCAGTGAAACTAATATGAGTGGACACAATGTCAAGCATGTTTAAAAACACTCATCCTTATTTGGCAAACACGATTCTTCGTAGTTCAACTGCAGTAAAGCAGACATGGAATTGTCTATGATCCCTGGGTTTTGGGCTCACCTGGGATGGACTTCTTCCTGTGACGTCCGACGTCTTCTTCATGGGCAGGAGTAGGTTGAGAGCAGCCTTCCAGCCCGGCTGGTTCTCCTCCGCGTCTCCGTCTAGGAGGGTAATGTCCTCAGGCTTGGTGTTCTCCTTCCCTGTGTTCACCCAGGGGCACCAGTCTCTGTGCTGGGCCAGTGGGTCAAATATATTCCTATGCAGGGGCCCTTCCTGGAACAAGAGAACATCAAAAAGGAGACTTTAGCTACTAGTATGACACACGCTTTAACCACCGAGTTGGCCGGTACAACAAGTCAACAACCACAAGTACAGTCAGAAGGACATCCTCTATAACATACATATAACTTGTGCGTGAACAGAAAATACGTTATTTTAAAACAGAATATCTAGATAAAAGTATGGTTGGAATGACATCCTTTAAAACGTAAACCAAACGTGTGTGAACTGGACTGGTCTCTTACAGGGCCACCGGCTGAAGAAAGGCGCAGGCGTTTTGGGTGGTGTTGGGGGCTGCCAGGGCCCTCTCCCTGCCCTCTGCCTCGAGCAGAAGGCTTCTTTCCACGGGCCAACGGGCTTGGCAACTCTTCACTCGGACTGGGGGAATCTCTGCTCCGTGTGCGGACCACCATGGGGGACGGACTACCCTCTGTCTGTTTGCAACAAACACATCCAGCACGTGTATGGTACTTCGCCAAGGTGCGTCTACAAAGTTGAGATGTTGAGGGGCTTCACACGAGAGGAATTGACCCTGGAATTACCAATATGCGACATCACTCCAGCCAATCTACCTCCGAGTGACGAAGCCTACCTGATCAGAGCGAGTCGAGTCCTGACTCCTCAGCTTCATACGGCTGGGGGTGGAGGATGGGGAGGGTGAGGTGGGAGTCCCCCTATCCCCACGGGTGTCCTGGACATGGGTCGGGGTGGGTGACTGCACCCGGGTGGGGGTGCTAGGGACGGAGCTGTCGCCTCCACCCGCTGACCCCTCCATCTGGTGGAAGTTCCACAGGCCCACTTTGCGCATGCAGTAGGAGCACACAAGCATGGGTAGACTCATGGCATGCAGAGTCGGGCTACAGAAACCAAAACAGGAAATCATATTACATTTAGTCATTTACATTGTCATTTAGCAGACACTCTTATCCAGAGCGACTTACAGTAAGTACAGGGACATTCCCCCCGAGGCAAGTAGGGTGAAGTGCCTTGCCCAAGGACACAACATCATTTTGCACGGCCAGGAATCGAACCAACAACCTTCTGATTAATAGCCCGACTCCCTAACCACTCAGCCATCTGACCCCCCCATATAATGCCGATCACACACACTGTATGAAAAGATGGGTGAGATGTGTTAAGCTTTTGTAGTTTTCTAACCTAGCAGCCCAGCCACACAGAGAAACGATGCAGGCAGCGACTTGGACAGCCAAACTTTCAGATGTTGGCGTTCTGCCAAGCTTCTTCTGTTCCTCTTCGATCAGCTGCAGAAGCACACTGACGATATCCTCTGTCAAAGACTTTTAAAGGGGACAAAAGTCAGTGTAAATGCATCACTTACTGCTAATCAAGAATCCGGCCATAGCCAGATCAAACCCCCATCAAACCTGGCAGCGAACAAGGGGAGTGAACTTATTCTTACTACTTGTAACTTTATCTTTATTTTTTAAATACCACCCTCCCCATTTCATAATGTATTCCATCAGGTTATGGCAAAATGGCCATCACTTACCATGTTTTTGAGTTGCTCAGGGCTCATGGCAGGCAGCTGCTGTTCCAGGATACAAGCACTCTGGAAACGCTCCAGGAAGGCACTGAGAAGAACCGAGGGCTCATTTGCCGGAACCAGCCAGAACCGGTCTGAATCATTAGGACAACCCCATTACTCTCCTCAGACAGTGACTCACTTAGGTAACATCAGTTCTCAGATAACGACCACATACGAGTTTAATATCCAAGGCAGTACATAAAAATAAATTAAAAGTGTGAGAGGAAAGTCTGTGCTATTACCTGGGCATGGGAAGTCAGGCCAAGGACAAAACTTTTCATGCTGTGTCTGCAGTTGCCTGGATACCTCTGCAATACGTGACTCATCTATGGAGAGGACAAGGGGTTTATCTACACTGTTCCAGACAACTATTGAGACTTGGTTTGCACAGAATTCATGACAGTAATAAAAATGAAGTAAAAAAAACTCACGAACTCACATTTCAAGAAGTCAAGTGTTGGTTGCAGCGAGGCACAAAGAAATGCTTGGCAGCTGGAGCATTTAAGCATATCACAACCGACGTTGATCCAGCCATAGCTCGCACACCTCAGTGGAGAAAGGCATTGAGGTTTCCCAGCCCATTTCAAACAGTGCTCACGCTAAGGAATTGTTTTGAACAAAACGATTCAGTTTAATGTCAAACTTGACAAAGCAACGATTTGTATGTTAATTAATCAGGTAACATAAAATCAAAAGAAAAAAACTCTAAATTGTGTGCAACTGGACACTTGTAGGTCTTAATAAGCGTTATCCGATCTAGTCCCTAAAATAATCAAAGGATATTGAATATGACTCCACTCTGGTGAAAAATGCATCTTTGTTGGCCGCTTCGAAAGGAACTTTGGGTATGTCGTTTGATTCCACAGCCTTCAAGTTCCCCTTCACTCTAAATTATAAAAACAGATAAGACAAAGATGTAACTGCGTCATTAATAAGAGTTACGATATCTGAAATACGTAAAAAATGATCTGTATCTGTACATCGTGTCCCACTTTTTCCTTGTGTCATGATACCATGGCAGATGCGCCCACATGTGGACACATGTGAGATCAAGAAAAACGTTGAATTGTAGAGAAGTCAAACTGTATTGAAACTACAAGCTTATTACAGACCTGGTTGGTATTGTAAGGTAATGGTGGTAGCTAGCATTAGGTGCACATTCAGTTGTTATTCTGGTGTCCAGCCTACAATAATGTGCTGTGTAGATTACGTAACATACATGTGCGATTACTTTTCAAAATAGATTGTGATCAGAATAACAAAAAGCCAATACATTTACAAATAATTTATCACGTTTTATATTGTTACTTATTCATGCTTGTACTGTAAACTAACAGTCAACCGTTCGTGGAAACTGCTTAGCTTGTAATCAAAAAGTGCGAGTCCACTCGCAGGGTTAGGCTAGCAAGCTCGCAAACCAAGTACTGTAGAGTAAACTGCCGCTCGCTCGCTTTTTTGATCAAAGTAACCGCATGAGCGCGTTTAAGAAAAACATACCCATTTGATCGGTTTTCTTCTGACACCACACCTTCGTTGAGAAGTTCACGCACTTTCTCTGGAGATGCAAAAACAGACTTGCATTGTTTATTGGAATTGTCAAGACGATTTCCACGACTACCGAGAGTCGCCATGATTGGTTCGGAATTCAAGATGTTCCCCCGCTAAAAAGCACTAATATTCTGGCTAGTTCCGTTCCGCTCAGCATGCACAGTGACGATTAACGATGCCCAGTTACTTCCAATGCTTTTTTAAACAGATACCCCGGTTCAAATTATGTAATTTTAAAACTACAAATAAAACTACATTGTGGAGTCGACCACCCAGGAGACCAAGGGGAAGGTGATGATAGTGGGGGCCACTATGGACGGAGCGCACACCTTTTTTTTTACCGTTATTATTATGCCAGACAGGTAATGTTATTCCAAATGACCACACCTAAGCAATCAGCATGCGTCCCTTTGCCCTCTTCGTAAAACCCGGAGGTTTTAAGGCGTTGATCAAATATTTAAAGGAGCATGTTAATGCATCTAAATGTATGACTACGATCATTTATTTAGCAACCACTTTTAATAAGGTCTACTCTGTACACGTGAGTGTTCACTGCCTTGAAGGTATTCAAGTTTCAGCTGTAACAGGTGGTGTCTGTGAAGAATAGTCAACGTCAACTGGCAATTATGAAGTCGATGTGTCCCAGGTGCTAAATTTGACCATTAATAAAATGCTCAATTGGGGTCCCTCAAAACAGCTGATTCAAAAAGTATGCTAGACTTACTACTGATCGGCTACTCCTGTGTTGAAATAAAGTTTTATATAGTACACAACCAAAACATACACATATTCAGCAGCTCAGCAGGAGAAATATGGAAGCAAAAAAAGAGTGAAATTAAATATTTATGTTCCCAAACGCATAGAACCATGTTCAAAAACCTTGGCTCCAAAGGTGAGCACTTTTAGCTGATGCACCCCGCCCCGCCCCATAACTTTCACGGATGCAACGCGCATCTAACAAGGAGCTCTCTGATTGGCCAGTGACGCACAGGCTAGCCAGCAGTATGTTTGTGAATGGCCTTCCCTGACCAAGATGTGATGTTATGATTTGTAATGTAATGTTTTATCAGCTCCTTAAATGATTTAATCACCGTTTTATGTAACATATTCGACTGACTTGAATCGGGGAAATGATGTCGTCCGCTGAAGGTGCTCGCAATTCGGACCAGCTGAATAAATTCGAGAAACTGTCAGGGAGGCCTCCCCTAGGACTAGCAGCAGGTCAGTCAAAAACATTTGACATATTCTAGGCTAGCTGCGCTAGCATGCTAACGTGTCTTTAGACATGCTTGCTAGTTCACTACATTAAATGTTCTTAGCTAGTTTGAACAGTAAGGTCTTCCTGATCACCGATTAAGCAACGAGCAAATGGCAATGTTAGCTACACTACTAGCTAGCTCTATCTCATCTGGGTTTTATTAACGCTGATTTGCAAGGAATGCAAGAACAACTAGATATTGAAAACGCAAAACTACTGTAGCCATGTAAACTAGTTTAGCTTGCTAACGCTATAGCACCTACCCCTCTCCAGTTCTTTCAATAGAAAATCTAGACAGGCGTTAGCAATAGGCTAGACTGCTATTCGTTTTCTGGCTATTTTTTCGTAAGCTTCTCTTCTAATGCTGTCCAACAGCTAGCCTCTAGCTAGCCAGAGTCATTTTCTAAGTAAGGTATGTTGATGTGATATTTGGAACGTATTTAGCTAGCAGTGGGACCCTAGTGCAACACAAGAGAATATTCATTAAAATGACATGCTGCTACTAATATATATTTTTCCAAGTTTTTATAAGTCGTACTAGTAAGGATCCCAATGACCATCAACAAATACCACACTACCTGAACCAGTAGCAGTAATGTCCATGGCTGTCATAAGGATTCCTATATTCATATACGTATGGATTCCCTTAATATCCATATGATGCTCTTACATAATGGTAGACATGTCTGAAAGGAATGGACAAATGTTCAGCTAATTATATCCTTGGTATAGGCCTAGTAGCTTGCTTTTAATTTTTAAGAGCCATGCAATGGTCTACTGATGAGGTTGTGTTTGTATCTTACTTGAAGAACATTGCATGAACAACTGCAACTGGAATATCAGGTACTTTGCTATAATCTTTTTCACACACGTACCACAGCAACTAAATAATGACTTTTGTTTGTGCCGCTTAATTTAGCTGCTTTCCTGCTAAGTTCCTCGTCAAGTAATACTAGCATTCCCAAGCTAAAGCAGTGTCAATCTGTAGTGTTGAAGTGACATCAGCACGAAGGCAGTTTAGTATAGCAGTAGACCGCCATAGCAGTTGGTAACTATAGTACCATACCACTAGTTCCCTTTTGTGTGAGAGACTGATGGAGATGCAGAATAATAACGAATATTATATCCTAGTTCTGTTGGATGAGGATGCTCTGCCCATGCTTGGACAAGACTACAAATTCTGTTGACACTGCGATTGATACATCATTGATTCTGGTTGTAATTCAAGGTTTACCACTTCAGGAATTAGATTTAGCCTAACAGAAGCACATATCAAGAGTGGAGACATTTGTGTGTAGTAGGCCTTTCAGACTCTCATTGTGTCCCTAACTTAGAGGACGAATCCAGGCTGTCTATCGGTCAGAAAAATAAGGAAAATGTGGTGATGGTTTGGGCCTAGCTGAACATAAGTGTATGAGGAATACAGCAAACAGTGGCTGTGTGATTAGGGAGTAGATATGGGACCCCAGCCAGACCTATAAGCTGGCTTTTAAGTTCTCGTTTAATTAGGCTAATGTGTTGTGTTTTGCACAGGGTGGGGAAAGATGATGAGGGCACGTTGACCTAACCATAGGTTAATCAGAGAGTTCAGCCCATCTCTCTTATCTCTTCTAACAGATGCCCAGTTTGACAGCCAGCGAAAAGCTGTTTAGAGGATAACTTTCATTCTTGTCTCGTGTGTGTGTGTGTGTGTGTGTGTGTGTGTGTGTGTGTGTGTGTGTGTGTGTGTGTGTGTGTGTGTGTGTGTGTGTGTGTGTGTGTGTGTGTGTGTGTGTGTGTGTGTGTGTGTGTGTGTGTGTGTGTAGCAAAAGCATATCTGTGGCTTGACAAGGACATACTGCTGGCTTTGTGGAGCCCTCTTTCCCTCCTCTGTCTGAAATAACTTTTGTTTTCGAATACATTTATCTCTTATCTGTCTAAAGTTTTATTTCATTAGAGCTCAGTGGTCACATTTATATTACCCACCATCACTAAGTTGTTGCGAGCTTGTTAGGAAAACACTATGTTCCTCGTGTTGTACAGGTGTTTAGTGTACTTCTACTAAATTCTCCCACCCTGTTTCCCCCCTCTACACCACACACACACACACAGGCCATCGCACACCTCCGGCGCGGAGCGGCCACCGCTGTGTGGCGGACAACACTAACCTGTACGTGTTCGGAGGCTACAACCCTAATTACGACGAGTCGGGAGGCTCGGAGAACGAGGACTACCCGCTGTTCAGAGAGCTGTGGAGGTACCACTTCGCCACAGGCACTTGGCATCAGGTGCGCACAGAGGGCTACATGCCCACGGAGCTGGCCTCCATGTCAGGTGAGCCTACCCGAGGTGGCGCTGCCAGGCCAGGGAAGGGCACCCGGGGTTGGAGGTTTCAGGTCACAACTATGGGGGTAACTGACTGTCGGTTCTGTGCCACGGATGGTTACGATGAGCCATCCACGCTGTGTTGATTTTGTGTAAGGAACTGCATGTTGGTTTCTCTGTAACTCTTGAGTGCTGTGTTGCTGTTTATCTCCCCCTCTTAGCTGTTTTACATGGAAACAATTTGTTGGTGTTTGGCGGTACGGGGATTCCTTTCGGGGAAAGCAACGGGAACGACGTCCATGTGTGCAACGTTAAATATAAACGGTGGTCGCTGCTCAACTGTCGAGGAAAGAAGCCCAACAGAATCTATGGACAGGTGCTGAACCTAAACCAAATCAGATTAGACTTTCTTAACTGACGTTTTTGTACCTTTGGTGTTCTGGCTGGTTCACAAGCTCACATTTTTAGACAACAAAGGCACTATACATACCCTCAATATTTGTATGTAATATAAGGCACTGGATAAACCATAAATAATATGTATTTTGTATGGAAGAGTATTGCGAAAGGATTCTTTGATTGTCCAGACTATCTTTTTGGCAGTTAAACTTGAATTCTACGTTGTGGTTCTCTCCGCCCAGGCGATGGCCATCATAAACGGCTTCCTCTATGTGTTTGGAGGGACGACAGGCTACATATACAGCACAGACCTGCACAGGCTGGATCTGACCACCCGAGAGTGGATCCACCTCAAACCTAACAACCCCTCGCACGACCTGCCTGAAGAGAGGTAGGCTGGGGCACTGGGACTCAGACGGGAATCTTTCTGTTAGTTTGTTCAGGCAAATATGACTCTGAGGCAGTGTAACTGCCACTGAAGGACTGGATCCCTCACTGAACCGCTCCTCCTCAAGGTGTCCTCCATTCTTTTTCCTATCTGAGTTCTCCTGGGAGTCTACCCTTGTCTTCCTTGAGGGTTTAGATTAGTTAAGGCCAGGGTTCTCCAATCCTGGTCCTCGAGGGCCGCTGTCCTGCATGTTTTAGATGTTTCCCTGAATCAGGTGTGCTGGAGCAGGGAAACATCTAAAACATGCTGGACAGCAGCCATCGAGGACCAGGATTGGAGAACCCTTGTTTAGGCTGCACACTTTTTTTTGGTTTGTTTGTTTTTTGAACATAAGGTAACGTAAGGTAAAGCTGGCAACATTAAACAGGTTAGAGTGTTTGTTTTGCCAAGATGGCTACAGAGGAGAGGGTAAGCAGTACTCGTTTCTGTGACAGGTACAGGCACGAAATCGCGCATGACGGACAGAGGATCTACATCTTGGGAGGTGGAACCTCCTGGATGTCCTACCCTCTCAACAAGGTGCACTTAACCAATCATCTGAGTCTTTGCTTGTCACATGGTGCACACTTACCAATCATCTGAGTCTTTGCTTGTCACATGGTGCACAAAATCATTTAGGTGTAGCAAGCCATAACAACTTATGTTTCCTTCTTTCTGTGGTCAGATACATGCTTACAACCTGGAGACTAATTCCTGGGAGGAGATCAGAACTAACCCTCATGATAAAATAGGTCTGTAGAAGTTGTTGTATGGAAAACATATATGCAAGGCCAGCTTATTCGAGCCAACTGCTCATAGAATGTGCTTACTTTATTTTCACAGGATACCCTGCACCTAGGAGATGTCATAGCTGTGTGCAGATTAGGAATGGTGAGGGTCCTCAAAATGCCTTTCCTTCTAGAACATTTTAAACTTATCTTAATATCAGGTTTAGTAGGTAGTATCAGGTTTCATATGTTGTATAATGTACGTGTTTTGTGACTCTCTCTCTCTCTCTCTCCTTTTCTTTCCCTCTCTCAGACGTGTTTATCTGCGGGGGTTACAATGGAGAGGTGATCCTGTCCGACCTCTGGAAGATCAGCCTGCAGACGTTCCAGTGGAGCAGACTTCCTGCCACCATGCCCGAGCCGGCCTACTTCCACTGTGCTGCTGTCACCCCGGTAAGTAGGCTGCTTCTCCACACAGGAACCCTGTGGAATGAGTAGTGCTGCAGTGCTACTCATTCATGGTGTACTTTCAGTTTAGTAACTCGAAACGATAAATGGAAAATCAGTTGTGGAAACACGGGGTTGGTGGATGAAGGATCTGAGGTTTGCCTCAGCTGTCAGCATCATCCTACACTTCCATCAGTCGTACCAACTGTTTCTCTTGTTCCCCCGTATGAAGCTCTCTCTGCCAGCTTGCCACTTCGGTGAGCTTCATGTCCTGATATCCAACACCGCCAAAACAAGGCTGGGAGAGACATTGAAAATCAATGACCGCAGATTGTCTCCTTTTCTTTTGTATTTCACTCACGTTGTGTCCTTCATGTCCAGGCTGGCTGCATGTACATCCACGGCGGTGTGGTCAACATCCGCGAGAACAAGAGGACTGGTTCCCTGTTTAAGATCTGGCTGGCTGTTCCTAGCCTACTGGAGTTGTGCTGGGAGACCCTGCTGAAAGCCTTCCCTCACCTGCCCCTGCTGCCTGCACAGGAGCTGGGGGACCTGGGCCTCACACAGGAACTCATCGAGCGCTTGAAATAGGACGAATGCGAGGACGGAGGGATTGACTAATGTGTGGATGGATGGAATAGAGGATAGAGTACCCCCCAATGACGGAAAGCACAGGATTTTGTTTGAGATGTTTGTCTTCGTCGCAAAAGAGGGGTCTTTCCCTCCTTATCGCCTACGTAGCCCGCCTTAAAACCAAAAACAATGGGATGCCTTTTTACGTTTCTTTTTTTGTTACATTTGCACTTCTGATGATTTGAAGAAAAAAAAACTAAAAAACACGAACGAACGAAAAGTGGAATGTTTGTCTGAACTCCAGCTCTTTGTCAGCGGACTTCCCCTGGTGGTCAACTGGTTTAGACGCTCTTGTTCTGTTTTATCAGCCTTCGCCACTTGAACACGAATGCAGATTCGAAGGAGAGATGCATGTTTATTTATTTAAAAGACTAAAAGAAAATCTTTGTGTTTTCATCAAACGACAACGTTTGCATTTCTCCGAAATACATGTTTGGATGGGTAAACACAGTCACTAGATTAAATTAAATGCTACCAGACATTTGGCATGGTTTTATGAATGTGAAAAAAGGAGCCGTTAGCGGTGACACTACACTCGTCAGGTTTTCACTGTTGGCACTTCTTACTTAACAACTTTAAAGAGAGGAAGAAAAAAAACCGTTGGTTTGAACCAAACTCTCTTGATTTGATGCAAAGAGAAGACTACAGTTTGGTTTAATTTCTAGACAACACTTCAGTTTCAACCTGATCTTGTATTGCACTCTCTCCCAAACTTGTCCGCTAGAAGCGCTCTATATTACATGTACCTGCTGATGCATTTACCAACTTTCTAGACTCGAGAATCAGGAAGGTTTTCAACCTCCCGCTCACGACTCATTCAATACCGGTCCCGTTATTTTATCCTTTGTGCTTAACAGTAGTCGTCTGTTCCTTCTGTAAACCAAATCATTCATCACTGTGAATCAAGGTGTTCCTCAACCTATCGCTTTTATTTCATTTGTATTTGTACCTTTCGTTTAGTTCCATGCTTTTACTCAAATAAAATCGATTATAATTCTGTTCAAATTTTTGATTCTCTGCTGACAATGAGAAAATAGTAAGAATTTATGTAAAATAAAATATTTGGGGGTGAGGGTGGGGGGCAGTATTTCAGTCAAATGTTTATTTCAATCATTCAGTGCCTTTCCCAAAGTTTTATTGATGCTGAGATGCAGCAAATCTATTGTGATAGTTTGATGTCTTTGCATGTGTAAATGCCTTCACTGATATAGTTGAGACAAGGATTTCACTATTTTCACTAGAACTGTTTTCCTTAACATTTGAACTGCTCAAAAACACGTGTTACTTGTCCAATCCTGTAACCTTTCATTCTTGTAAGTGTGCACTTATAATTCAACAAAGCATATGATGCTAATCAATTATGCCTCTAAAAACTGGTGTGTTTACTTGGATGAGGAAAACATTACATCCGTAAACAAAGTGCCGTCATGTTGAGCCGTAACTGCAATGCCAAACTACGTTGCACAGTGAGAACGATCCCCCTTTAAGTTACACAGAGCTAGGTCATACTTTGATTGCCAGGGGTTCTATAAGTCTTAAATGTCAAGTTACTTCCCATTGTCCTCATATGGAATCCAAAAAACGTTTTTTAGTCTAACCTTTGTTCTGCATGTCATTCCCTGGACCCTTGCATCGGCCACACCCGGTCGAGACGACCACTGAACTGTAGCCTCATGTTCGTGAACGTTGTGTTTTGGTGGTTGACGAGTCAATAAACATGTATAGAAAGTTGTGCTTCTCTTGGTGAGTTTGCCTGCCTGAACATGTCAGTGTGTGTGGAACCTGAACATGTTAGTGTGTGTGGAACCTGAACATGTGTGTGTGGAACCTGAACATGTTAGTGTGTGTGGAACCTGAACATGTTAGTGTGTGTGGAACCTGAACATGTTAGTGTGTGTGGAACCTGAACATGTTAGTGTGTGTGGAACCTGATATGTAAGGCTCAGTGTGTCGGCATCTCATTGGTTGGACAATGAAAATACACTTAACGTTGGTCACTGTGCTTAAGTTAATTACACATAACCCATGCAACAAGACGACATGCCACTGTAAATAAGTACTTCTGTTTTAATTGCAGTGGTCATGACTATTCTTTTCTGTCATCAAAGCATTTTGTTGACATCCATGTGAAGCAAACTCGACACCCAAAACCAAGTGACACAAAGCGTGGGGTCTCATGAAAAACGTACTACAATGTATTGAAGCAACAGATTTAATATTACACAAACGCTGAACTATAACGGTACAATTTAAGCTGAGGAAAACCCTGACATAAAAACAATGAGACTTCAATTAAATAGTTTTGATTAAGTTAGCTTTTTTCAGGTTGATTTCTCACCAAGGTGTGCAATGTTAAAACAACAAGGAGAATATTAATTTTAATTGTGCAAAATATTTCCTACCGTCACCCTCAATTAGTATTAATCAGTTAAGTTTTCACAATCGTTAAACACGCATACAGTACATACTGACACAGATAACCCTGTATAAAGACGTTGGGTGGGTTCAAGGTACCCTTCAACAGGAGCTGGGTGAGGGTGCGAAAAAATACACAGCCAGGAGGATGAGATACACCACGACAAGAGCAGTACCTGCAGAACATGAAAATAGATAATAGGCATTACACACATGTGGACATGAAACCACTGATTACTACAAACTACGCTGGGATACACAGCTTACCCTGAAAGTAGTCACATTTTCCATCCATGAAGATGTAGTTCACCAGAATCACACTGAAAATGCTGGCCCACAGATGAAGGTCACTGAAGATCAATACAAAACCCACATCCTAAAGGAGAGAATAGATCACAATAGATCACGGAGAGGCAGTGAGACTCGTAAAAAAAAACTGCATGTTCTACTTACGTAGAAAGCGTTGAACAGGATGACTAAAGGGATTTGAATCATGCAGACTTGGACAGCCAGACAGCTTCCCACCTCCAAACTGCCAAAACAATCCAGCCAGGTCAGGTCAGTTTAGCATGATCAGACAAGCACAGGATTCATCCTGACAGGTAATCGCGTGCTGGAGTGACTTACATACCTCAGACTGATGTTGTTCTGTAGGGCAAACTGGATTCCATTCATAATCTCTGGCAGCTCTGGTATCATGGCCAGCACAGTGACACCAATGAAATACTGCAAGAGCAGGTCACAACAGTAAAATTGAGTCTAACCAAACCAAAAAAATAACTTGAGAAGTCACTTCCCTGACAAAACACACTGAAGATAAGTGTGTGTGTAAGGGCAGTTTAGTTCATCAACATATTACCAACGTTTAAGCCTCAATTTCACTTAACTGTGTTAAATAAAAGGGCACAACTGTTGATGTGTGTGTTGTTATGGGAGTCAGGTGGCTGAGCGGTTAGGGATAGTAATCTGAAGGTTGCCAGTTCGATTCCCGGCCGTGTCAAATGACGTTGTGTCCTTGGGCAAGGCACTTCATCATGTATCTATGTACATTGTGTCGGGGTGGAGGGAGGAGTGTGTTGGTGGAAGGGAAACAAGTGTGTGTGTGTGTGTGGGGGGGGGGGGGGGGGGGGGGGGGGGAAGGGAGTTAGGTGGCTGAGCGGTTAGGGATTCGGGCTAGTAATCAGAAGGTTGCTGGTTCGATTCCTGGCTGTGAAAAATGACTTGTCCTTGGGCAAGGCACTTCACCCTACTTGCCTCGGGAGGGAATGTCCCTGTACTTACTGTAAGTCGCTCTGGATAAGAGAGCCTGCTAAATGACTAAATGTTAAAGTGCAAGGTGGTGCTGCGAGCCCACCTGGGAGACTTTGGAGTTGTCCAGGATGGGCTTGATGTGCTCAGTGGTGAGGTCTGCACATGCAGCCATCAGCAGGGTTGCCAAAATCAACACCCCCATAGCCATCCACCTCGACCAGTGAACTACAGCACCGTCAGAACATCCACAGTATAAGTAAACAGCACAGTAAATCCATGCACACAGATGCAATGCAGGTGTGCTTGCCTAGATCAACATGTGCCAAACGGCAGGTTAGAAAACAAGATGGATTATCCAGTGGTTTCATCCTCCAAGTTTAACATGAGGAGTAAGGCGTTGGGCTCACCTACACCACCATGGATGTTGGCACCCTCCTGTACATCCTGCCCATGCCCGTTGCCATACCCATCGCTGATGTGAATGTCGTATATGTGGGAGTGGGTCTTCAGGGTGAAGATGAGGCCAATCAGGTACGCGGCAGGCAGCAGCACTGAAATGGTGTACACCAAAGGCCTAGGGAAAAACCAGACAGCCCGCTCACTCAGGAAGTCTGAGAAAACATTATTATTTTAAGATATAACTTTTTTTAACCCTTGTGTTATCTTCGGGTCATTGTGACCCACCGTCGTATTGCGACAACTTTACCGCATACAAAAACAAAGTGAAGCATTTTCTTTTAACCGTTGGGCTGTCTCAGACCCCCTACATTGCAAAGGTTAAAAGACTATTTTTATTTGTTTTTGTATTGGGTAAAATTGGGTAAACACAACGATGGTTCGTTATGAACCTTTGGGTCATGTGACCCGAAGGCAGCACAAGGGTTAATAGAAATCAAAAGGGTACCTACTCAATGTGACTGAGGTACAGTGCCTGGTTATTTCCACTCTTTTGCGAAAAGGAGAAAAATGAAGGTTACCTTGGGCTGCCTACACCATCTCAAAGACAACATGCATCCTTATACGTGTTTGTTGTGGGAGTCAGGTGGCTGAGCGGTGAGGGAGTCGGACTAGTAATCCAAAGGTTGCCAGTTCGATTCCCGGTCATGCCAACTGACGTTGTGTCCTTGGGCAAGGCACTTCACCCTACTTGCCTCGGGGGGAATGTCCCTGTACTTACTGTAAGTCGCTCTGGATAAGAGCGTCTGCTAAATGACTAAATGTAAAATGTAAATGTTGTCAGGTGACAAGAGGCCGTACCCACCACCTCATAGTGACAGTCCTGACACATGAACGGACCAGTGATGTTCCCTGGGGTGTTGTTGCACCGCTCACACACCAGGTTACCATAGGCCTTCGAGAACAGGGTTGGAGCAAACACACCTGTGTGGGTAAAAGGACAGTGTATGCATGAGGGACGTGGTGTGTGTGTGTGTGTGTGTGTGTGTGTGTGTGTGTGTGTGTGTGTGTGTGAGAGAGAGCGAATGACGTTCCTGATAATTAAGGCTAGTTCATTTTGAAATAAATTCATATTTGTAATTTAAAGAGGGGAATTCAAAACCAACAAAGTTGGTGGTGTTTAAATGTCAATATTAAGTATTCAATGCCTTTTAAAATTCAAAACATGATGTCACTGATTTGTTTCCATAGTCATACCTCCGATAGATATAAAGAGCAAGGCTGAGCTGACACCAGCGGAGCGGCTGTTGAATCGCTGCTCTCTGTGCTTAAAGCCCCCGATGATCATACAGATACCCTGGGGAGACCACAGTCAACACTTTGGATAGTTTGTATGTGAAGTGTGACAGGAAAGCCAGGGGTAAAGACACAAAGCAAAGGTCCAAGACCGTATAACCGTTAACCGACAGTTTAATGAATCTCCGTTTTTCGTTGTTGAATAGAAACAAAATAAGAAATTGTACTTTCGTGCTGTTATAGCCGCCAACCATGTAGGCTAGGTAGCCTACAGCCAGCGCTCTCGGATTCAATGTGTTTTCGTTAAACTTTACACATCAAGTTTAACGAAAACCCCATTGAATTACCATTAATTAACGGTTAATGGTCGTTAACAAACGTCAGTTAGCGGTCAAATTTAAGCTTCCCGACACTCACAGGGATGAAGAGGATGCATCCCAGCAGGGTGCCGGTGAGGGCTGACTTCACGATCTCCTCGTAGCACTTGGAGCCTTCGCGGTGACCCCTGAGCAGGGCCGTGATGTAGAAGGTCAGCTCCGTGATGGAGCCGAACGTGGCGTTCACCACGGCCCCCACCGCAAAGTTACTCTGAGCTGAAATACTACATTGAAGAAAAAAATTAGTATTATGTATTTTATATATTTAAAGTGTAGTGTATATGAGAATACATTTTGGAGCCATTGTAAAGCACAGCAGGTGGGTGTTGTGCTTCACCTAGCGATGCCCATGCCGATGTAGTAAGAGAGGGGGATGATGGAGGTCAACGCTGTTGCAAACTTGATCTCAGAGCTGACAAACTGGTTCTCCACGTCTATGTAACCGATCACCAGGGTCACTATCACCAGGGGAAGCAGATCTGGGTGGCTTTAAGGATCACAATCAACTAGTGGGGAAGAAAAGGTTCCAATACAAGGTCTACAGAATTTGGATCGGTGCTGTGAATTCTTACATATAAAATACATGAGTCAAACATTTGGGGGGGAAGGAAATCCTGCTAGTCACGTGGACGATCTGGTATTTGAAGGCCGGAGCTTTGCCAAGGCAAGATGAAGGATACTGACAGCAAACACGTTGATCCCGTACACACTGTATTTGTAATAGTATAAGTTGAAGGCGTTGTAGCAACACAGCACCACCCTGGTCTCACAGCCTATGACCTGCAAAGAAGCAGGCAAACAACACCATAAAACGCAACAACAAAACCTTTATATCAGGGGTCTCCAGCCATGTTCCTGCAGTGATACCTGAACTCTTTTCGCTCCAACCACACTCATTGGACCTGATTCAACACTAGTTACCTGATCAAGCAGCTAATTGTTAGAATCAGGTGTGCTGGATTAGTGTTGGAGATTAAACCCACAGGCAGGTAGCTCTCCAGTAATAGGGCTGGAGACCACCCCCCTGCCTTACATTACATTTAACAGACACTCTTATCCAGAGCGACTTACAGTAAGTACAGGGACATTCCCCCCCCCCCCGAGGCAAGTAGGGTGAAGTGCCTTGCAAGGACACAACATAATTTGGCACGGCCGAGAATCGAACCGGTTAGCTAACCCTAACCCTATCTAACCCTAACCCCAACCTTCTGATTAATAGCCTAATTCCCTAACCGCTCAGCCATCTGACTTACATAGTCCCTATGTGAGATAAACCCAAGAGAAACAGAGAGAGCCATGCATTTCCTGGTCCCTTTACAGGGTAATCACCTTCCAGGTGTACGCACCTTTTTGTGTGAGTGGATGTGAATGTCCTCTGGAGACATGAGCAGCACAGTGCCCAGCGTGCGGGCGTTCACCTTGGCCACGGGGATGGTGAACACCAGGAGCCAGGAGAGGACGCAGGCCAGTCCGTGGATCACAGCCAGGACTGGGTACCCCAGCAGCAGCCATATGTAGGTGCTCACACGACCCTGACACACGCGCGACACAACCACAGTATCTTTTATATGTTGTTTGTGTAGGAAGAGGAAGCACTGTCTCGGTATCAAATGGGGCAAAGTTGTGTCACAACAGTTTCTTTCCCCTTCACATTACATTACATTTAGCAGACGCTCTTATCCAGAGCGACTTACAGTAAAGTACAGGGACATTCCCCCGAGAAAAGTAGGGTGAAGTGCCTTGCCCAAGGACACAACTTCATTATGCACAGCCTGGAATCGAACCAGCAACCTTCAGATTACTAGCCCGAATCCCTAACCGCTCAGCCACCTAACTCCCTTCCCCACCCCCCCACACACACCCAACCCCCCCCCCCCCACACACACACACACACCTGTTTCCCTTCCACCAACACACTCCTCCCTCCACCCCGACACAATGTACATAGATAACACAAAAACACACAAATGACGGCAAAGCAAACATGAACAAAACTACCAGTACGAGCTATCCATTCCTCCCGACCCCATCCCCCCCGCTACCCATGAATCCCACGATCATTACAGACACAACCCAACAGTATTCAGACACAAAGTAGACCATTATGCACAATTAAGGATTGGCTCGCGCTTGTTTAGAGACAAGGCGTAGCTGGCCGAACAATCCTGTGTTGTGCCGTTACAGTATTAAGGAGTGAAAGTAGGGGTGGGGGGAAAAATCAATTCACATTTGAATCGCGATTCAGTCTTCTAGCGATCCACAAATGTAAAAAAATCAGGGGGGGGGTCGTAATTTTTTATATGTATAAAAAAAGTTTTGATAAAGAAATTCAAGAAATTGACCCGAAGAATCAATTCGAATCGTGAGGTACCAAAAGATTCCCACCCCTAAGTGAAAGCTTCAAAAAACCATCTTTAAGCAGACGGACAGTCTTGATGCATCTCTCCCTACCCAGTAGTGTTTTCGGTGCGGGGTCTGTGGCCCGTGGGGAGGGACCTCGATGGCTATGGGAAGGGACTTGATAAGAGGCGTGGACTCCACAAGCTCGTTGACCTCCTTCTCGTCCTCGCAGTCCACCTCCTCTGGAATCGCCTCGCAGTTGGGGAACTTGACACAGCACCTCCGCATGGCACTGCTAGTCTGGACCACCAGACGGAGGGAGGAGGAGGAAGGGAAGAAGGAAGAGGGAGAGAGAGAGGGTGGAAATTGATTTGTTGATGTTGTGAAAACTAGTGGTTCCATTGTCAGTACCACTGGAAGGAAGTTCTAGAGAAGCAACATAAACTGAGCATGGCTTTACATATACACACAAGAGTACATTAACACTTTCATCACTTTGGCAATGACCCTTACCTTTTGTACAGACTTCCCAAAAGGCCAGATAAAGTAGCATGCCAACTTCAAACACAGCACCCCTAAGAGAAGAAACCAAGAACATTTACACGTTTACATTGAATGCAATTCAAACGATGATTCCACCTCAGCCCTGTGACAACACGAGTGAACACGTACCATAGGGTGACCCGATGATTGTGAGAAACATCAGGACACAAACCAGGAAGTAGGTCAGGGATATCCACCACCCAAACATAAACAGGTAAGCAATGTTTCCACAGGTGATGACTGAACCTGGACAACAGAAAGACGTTTCGCATGAGAGATCTCACATCTGACCTTTACTAACGGGCGTCCAATTACAGGTTCTGCATGTGGAAAGTGATTTGGAGGAGGGAGGAGACTGATACTGACCCGCGTGAGGTCGGACGAAATTCAGTTCTGAGTAAAGCTCCTTCACGACGTCCGACCTGTCCTCAATGGGCCTCTCTGTCACATGGCTTTTCCACTTTCTGAAGCCAAACTGAATACACACACATCCACGTGAGCGCCCCACACAACCCCACACACACACACCCACACACACACACACCCACCCACCCTCCTGACGTCTCAGACTCCAGTCTCGCCGCTTCTCACCTTGTAGTTGTTAGCCTCTTTATGGGCCTCCACCTCGTTATCGGCTCTGATGGTGGTCCTGACGGTGGTGTCGTGCCACGCGTCCTCCCCGTACTGAGAGGGGGTGGAGCGTCCGGAGGAGATGGGCACTGGCACGTCACACCAGCACACAGGGGACACACGTCACACAACAAACATGCACAGTCATCTGGTCTCTGGATACAAGCCAGGGGCTACTGATGTTACACATCCTCCTCACCGAAGGATTGGAATGTGCCTTGATTCTGACCAAATTGTAATGAAAATGTGAAAGGCTTCATGAATCCTGCGGTGAGGATTGGTCGTGTCTAACAGTTGACCAGTAGGGGCGGTTCCTCACCCCTGTGAACAGACAGGCCCTTGGGGGTGTACTGGCAGGAGTGGTGAGGGTGGGAGATGTCGGGGGAGAGGGGGTCGGACATGTCCGGGTGGTTGTTCCCGATACACAGCCTGTCACAGTGGATGGAGCGCCGGTGGACCCGGGGATCATGGTCCACCTGAGGCTCTGAGGAGACGACAAAAACGTGAAACCATCTAACGCTTCGTCAAGGAACAGACCTGGCTCTTAAATCGTAAGCTAACATGGGGAACACGGAGATGATTATCCTGTTCTCCTCTGTTTGGTCTTGAAGGTAAAATCGGCCACGTTTTGATTTAACGTTTTCGGTCATGTGGGATTAAAGCACTGACAGAAAAGCTGAATGGGTAAAGGAGCTTGGTCACAAACGTACCTTTGCATAATCAACCCACTAGCCTGGAGGGAGGGGGTTGTTAATAAACCCTTCTAGGAATCATGTTGTGCCCACTGAGTTTGAGTCTGTGACTTATCTGTGACTAACAAAAGACTCCTGATTGTCACATGTTAGAACCAGCCAATCATCCCACCGTTACAGCGCAGGAGACCTGGGGTGTCCAATCACATTTTCTATAGACTAACCATGCGTGAATACCAAGCGGAATTGGACTTAAGATAGGGTTTGGAGTTGTCCTGTGTGCAAAGGAAGGCTCATTCATCTCATTAGAAGACTTCATCGTGACATGCGTTACTGAGCTCTGATATGTGTACAGGAATCATGGTTTAGGGTCGCACAGATGATCTCTCTCTTCTCAGTAACAAACCCACATGATTCATAGAAAAATACATCAAGTCCTTCCATGACTTTAATCTGACAATATTGCTGTACTAAAAAAAACACCCCTTTCCTCCTCCAATTGTTTAATTCCAGACTGAACTCTTGCCTATTAGCAGATAATATGTAGACAAACAACCTAATATTCCAGATAATCTCCATCAATAAACACGGACATTCATTTTTTTTTTTTATCTATGAACTGAAGCAGAGAATGGATAACTTTTAAAAACGTTTGTCAAGTTACTACCTTTTCGAAGGCAAGTCCAAATGTTGCTGCTTGAGAAAACATTTTTTGCAAGTGCACGCGACTGTGTGCGGTCATTTCAGCGCACCTTGAGTTTGGATCGACAGCGCAAACAAATTAAAAAGAACAGGAATCAACCTTACCTGAACTTTCAGCTGTGGACCGCCGGCGACGTTTCTCTTGGTCAGCAACAGTCAAGGGAACTTTTTTGTTGGACATTTTGCCGGTTTGTGAAGTCCTGCCTGGGTTCTGCGGCTCGTGTTATCCGCACGCGTTATCAACTCATCTAAATCCACACCTTCAATAAGTGAGCTTCATATTGAAATTCACGCCGCTCGTCCATTGGTAGGAAAAATCGATTGCATTCTGGGATGTAGAGTTTTCTTCACACACAAATCTATCTCAAGAACCATTCAAACCTTCAGTCCATCTCAGGAAGATTTGACTTCTGTTGAAATCAGTCATTATCTACAGTAGACCTTTTGAATGTGACGAACAATTTAGGTCTGCGTTATTTTGTATCTGCCAATTTGTCTTCGCTGTAACAAAGTCAAGCACGAGCATTTTTTATATTCATTTTTAATTAAAACTTTATTTACATATACAAAAATACAACTGCACGAGTAAAGTATACAATTCTGTACGACAGATTGAGGAGTGAAACAGACATTAAAGAACAGAAAACACAAGGAAACAAAACTTTATCAGACAATAAGGCCAAGAAAACGAAAAATACTAATGGTATCTTCTCAAAACGGTACAAAAATAGATGTTTTATTTATCCTCAAAGAGATAGTTTCAGTTTGCCATGTGATAAAATCTCAATAGGTTACATTATAAAAAGGAAGTCAGGGTAGCTGAATGTCAGTTCATATCAAACCCGTCTTCTCATATGAACCTACATGTTTAATACATATTTTGAATATGTATAGTAATTATAGTTAGTGCGTTTTAATGGTGGAGAATCCACATGAATTGGAACTCTAATACTACAATGTATTCACGGCAGTGCTGTACAGTTCACCTGGCTCTTTCTAAGATTGAGTAACTGCTTAAATAAACGTCTCTTATACTGTACACAGAAAATCAGTGAGTAGGCACTTGAATGACATAATGGTGTAAAAAAAAAAGCGCCAACCTTATTCTGACTTTAAAGGTTGCCCTATATTCTGGTAGCATAGGGGCATTCGCAAATTGGCCTTAACATTGTTGCCACTTCCCTTTTAGCTAAGTATTGTATCAAGCCAACAAATAATACAAAATAGCTGTGAAGACCACCATCAAAAGGTGCACTGTATAGACACAATGGACAAGGCATGCACAAATACAACGACAGTACTGACAACCATTTGTATTTGAACCCCACTCTATGAATAATAATGATACAATAACAATATACAAAACTAAAACAGAACTCAGTGAAGTTGATGTTAATTATGTACAATATAATAAAAAATAAAGTTGAAATCCTAAGCAATGAACTACTGTAAAAAATAACCCTTTTTAATACAATTGTACACACAAAAAGATTTATACTTGACCCATGTTAAATATGGTGTAACACTCAAATGATTGCGTCCCTATTCTATTTTTGTATTTAATTTCAAATGTTTTTTATTTACTCTATCATTGGATGAAGGAAATGTGTGTGATTGCACCAGGCAACATAAAAATAATGAGCATGGTATATATTTCTATGACAAAAGCACTGACTACTGGACAACACAATCATGTTTAAACAAACAAAACAATCACAAACATACAATGATACTTCCCGGTTCTGTGTCAAGAGAGCATCTCCAGAAAAATGCCTCAATCTTAGCTAGCAAACACAGGTCTGTCACACTTGGGAGTTCAAATTCAGTCGGTCACATAGATATTTAGGCAAGTAAAAGTAATGACAAACAGTTGATATTTAACTTGAGCTGCCTCTTGAGTTAAGATCATGGAGTCTTCTACAATATGTTTCTGAAACAAATTTGTGGACAAACCTGCCAATATCACAGGTGGCCTTCTCTAGTTCTTCCATGTTTCAGTCCTCTACAGCAATCTGCTCATTTTTCGTAAAACTATCTCTACTGCCTTCAGTCGCTTTATATAGATATTCCTGGCTTTTGTCCAGTCCTCAGTTGGGTTACCGCAACACCCAACCAGCCTTTCAGGAAGACAGCACCGTAAATCCCGAAGTATCCAGCACTTCTAGCTTACAGTCTATAAACAACATGACCACACCCAACACCTTTCGGACCACCCTGCTCCTCACTCAAAAGTCAGAGTCTGCATCCATAAGCTCCGCTTCCATCAGATTGGTCTGCGAGTGAATCGGATCGATCCTTGCCTTCCTCCCCTGTGGTCTCATGGTGTAAGGTGCCCTCCCCCACCCCCCACCCACTGGCTCTACCTCCCCTGGGTAACGAGAGCCACCGCTGGGCTGCCGGGAGTGGGGTACAGGGCAGCGAGGCCCTAAACCAAGATCCTCCGGTAAATCATTCAGGGCGTGGGGGTTAGAGAGCAGGGCGAGGTCGTGGTTCCTGCTACGCCGGCTGGAGGGGTACGGGGCCAGGCTTGTGTACCTCTCCTGATAGGGGAGGGGGTGCGAGGGCCTGGTCTCGGGGTAAGACCCTGGAAGGATGTCAGCCCCTACTTCCTGTTGCTGTTCCCACAAGTTGGCCACCAGGCTCCTGTGCCCTGGCAGCTTGGGCAGGCGAGGCACTGAGCTGGGGCCGAACTCCCTCCGCCGGTACCCCTGGTGGTTGGCCGCTTCCTCCGCGGGCCTGTCCTCCTTCTTCCTCTTCCTCTTCTTCCTCTTCCTCTTCATCATCTCCGGAGAGATCTCCGCCTCCACCATCCACAGCTTCTTCCTCTCGTCAGGGGGCGGAACTGAGGAGGGGGAATAAGGAGAGAGAGAAAAAAGGTTTAGAACTGAGCAGGGGAGCATGGATTCAATGGCGGATAAGGACTGAAAAGAGGAAATAAGCTGCAGAGAGGGAAGGGATAGTTTTAGACCAGGACAGTCCATGAACGTGAAGTAGCCCAGGACAAAAGATTATATCTTTTCAGCAGCGTTAAGAGATACATTTGGATTACAATATTAGTTTTCATTTTCCTTGTGATGAATTAACTCTTTTCCTTTTAGTAAAATTAACTTTTTTTTTTTTTCCTTTTAGTAAAATTTAAGTGCATCACAATACACACAGTTTGTTCAGTCATCTATGGCTTTGGCAACAATGCTCCATCGTTCATGCCAATAAAGAATTAATGAATTTGAATGGAAGCCAGCTCTCACCAGGTGTGCAACTGGGCGTGACAGAGATGTCCTGAGGCAAGATGGCACCTCTCCTGGCCACCATCTTAGTGACATGCTGGGCCCAGGCAGATGACATGTCGTTGGACGGCTCGTTGAGGTCAAAGTTAATGCCAGCTTTGAACGTGAGTGGAAGAAAAAAAACACACACACAATTACAATCCATTCAGAACACAACTAACTCTAAGTTCTGTATTCAACTGAGGGAACCAACATGGAGTCTCTCCAACTAAAGCAAATAGGCGAACCACTGCAGCCCCAGTGTATATGAACTTGTAAATCTGTCACTCAGTCCTTAACCTGAGACACAACACTTGTCTCTGACAATAACTTTAGTGGCCACTACGATAGCGAGGTATGAAATCCAATTCAGAAAAGCCTGTGGATGTCGCGCGTTGGGAGCAAGCTTCGACAATTGATGTGGTGGTATTCTGTAGTACCGGTTTCAGGCACCAGAGGGCGCTGTACTGTGCTCACTCACCAACAGGCCCCTCGTGGGAGACGGTGTGCAGGCTGAAGGACAGCTCCTTCTCAGGGTCCTTGTGGAGCTCTTTGCGTTTGGAGAAGGCTTTCGCGATCATCTTGCTCTTCTTTATCCTCTTAGGTTCGTCGTCACTACGGCCAATGATTCTACGAACACGTTAAAAGGGTAATTTGTTACATTACTTGCGGAATATGACATGAACTGTGTTTTCGTTGAGGAAAAATTGACTGGCTATACTGAATACACTTCAGTTCTCCAAAGCGGTATCACTCTATGAGTCACGATAGGCTCTCCCTTGTGATTGGTTTGCCTGTTTAAGTCTACATGAGACACATTTAGCGTGTTGATACTGGTCTGGCACAAAGGCACAATGCTCCGGTTTTCTGGTTCCCAGTTCAGCTTACTTGCACCAAGTGCGTTTCCAGATGAGGATGGTAGCCTTGGTCCAAACCCAGGTACTCATGGCAATACCAGTCCCAAACATGGAGAACAGATTGATCTTCTCCACCAGCAGACTGGGTCGGTTCTTGATGGTGCATTCTGGAATCGGCTTGTTGGTCTGATGAGCTATTGTGACGTTGGCTTCGCACCTGCAACCAAACATTATTACGGACATCATTACCACTGAGAGGTTAACGTAGATCAGGGCCGGCCCGATCCAATAAACAAACTTAACATTTGTTTAAGGCCCCACGATTGGTTTGACCCCCCAAAAAATACCAATCAAAAGGGCCCCATACATCTTTTTTTTTTTGGGTCCCCAAAACCCTTGGGCCGGCCCTGACGTAGATAACTGTACAGCCGGCCCTGACGTAGATAACTGTACGGCCGGCCCTGACGTAGATAACTGTACGGCCGGCCCTGACGTAGATAACTGTACAGCCGGCCCTGACGTAGATAACTGTACGGCCGGCCCTGACGTAGATAACTGTACGGCCGGCCCTGACGTAGATAACTGTACGGCCGGCCCTGACGTAGATAACTGTACGTCCGGCCCTGACGTAGATAACTGTACAGCCGGCCCTGACGTAGATGACCGTACAGGAGGGAAAATAACTCACAAAACGTATTCTCTGAAGCTTCTCTCCCACTCGGCTTGGCTGAAGAAGTCGTAGAAATGGCAGCCGAAAGTGATGAACACAAAGCCGAACGCCAAGAATCCAAAAATACCTGAAATCAAAAAGAGATTCAAGGACTTCAGTGAAAAAGGAAAATTCTTCAGTTGGCCTAAAATAAACCATGCAACTAAAACCATGACAACTGAAAACAATACATCTGTGACTTTCGTGAGAGGTTAAGTCTTCAGTACAGCATCCTACGATGTGTAAGAACTAGGCCTCCGTTTTTTTCCTGTCGCTAATAGCAACACCTGTGTCATACCAAGCCTTAGCATTGTCTCGTTGATTTTGCTCGCAGCCTTTTCGCTTAGAAGCCCAGGGTGATTACTCTTGATGGAAAACAAAGTCATGACTCCTGCGAAGACATACGCAGGAACACAACAACAAATCAATACAGGTACGATGGCGATTAACTCTGCGATGTCAAACATGTCGGATGCCTCCGGACACTCACCTCGTATGAGGAAGTAGCCGCCGATAACAAGCACCACTCCGATGGGTGCCAACACAAACCCGGCCCGGTAGTGGTAGTTCTTATAGCCCACAAAACAGATCCCACTCACAGAGTCTCCATCCACCTGGAGGGTCACACACAACGGAATGACTTGTAGCTCAGGGTGTAAGAGAGCACTAAACAGTGGATAGCTACAGTACTGCGCAAAAGTCTTAGGCACAAAGTCACTTTTTTAAGCAAAAAAACACTAAGAAATAATGACACAAAAAGACTTAACAAAAACTGAACATCGCACTTTTAAACTGCCTCACAAATACAGAAGCCAAAACAAAAACAAACATTTAAGACAACATTCGAGTGGGAAAAAAACACTAAATGTAAAACACTAAAGACTATCGCACATTACTGTGTGTGTCGACTGTTGACGATGAAAAGTACCTCAGCGATGGCGAGAATGGCCACGGTGAGTATGAAGGGAATGGACCAGGTGATCATGTGGAAGTAGGACGTGCGTCCAGACAACGGCTGGTGGGTGGTTCCCAGGGCCTTGAAGGAAGCGTGCCAGGCGTAGGTCAGCATGACAAACCAGATCACGCCCGACATCAGGGAATAGTAGACAATGATGAAGATGGTGACGCAGGACAGAGTCTCCGTGGACCTGTGGGGAGAGAGGGAGGAGGGAGAGAGGGAAGGAGAGAGAAAGAGGGAGAGAGGGAAGGAGGGAGAGAGAGAGATGGGTGAGAGAGAAGGAGCGAGAGAGAGAGGAGGAAGAGAGGGAGAGAAGGAAGGAGAGAGGGAATGAGGGAGATAGAGGAGGGAGAGAGGGAAGGAGGGAGAGAGAGAAGGAGGGAGAGAAAGATGGAGGGAGAGGAGGGAGAGAGAGAAGGAGGGAGAGAAAGATGGAGGGATTATGAGGAGAGGCAGACAGCACGATAGAGGGCAAACGTCTGAAGCCACCAGAAGGTCATGATAAATCAATATCAAGTGCACTTACATACATGGATGCATGCATGCATCCATACTTCTATACATACATACATCCGTCCAATTTTAATACAAATTGACCATCGAATCTTCTTTCAAAACTCATGAACCTCTGGAGGCCTGTCACTTACGAGGGTTCCCCGAGGCGCATGGTTTTGTCACTCTTGCAGACGATCTCCTCACGAGCACCCTCCATAAACTGAGCTAGCCAGCCCATACTTCCCACGAAGAAACAAGCGTTGATGTAGAAGAGGATGACTGCTGGATAGCGATTCGAGTTCTTCCAGTCTGCCAGAAATGTGGCCTGTGAGCGAAGGGATGTTGAAGGTTTATTTACATTTTACATTTAGTCATTTTAGCAGACGCTCTTATCCAGAGCAACTGACAGTAAGTACAGGCACATTCCCCCCGAGGCAAGTAGGGTGAAGTGCCTTGCCCGAGGACACAACGTCATTTTTCACGGCCGGGAATCGAACTGGCAACCTTCAGATTACTAGCCCGCTTCCCTAACCGCTCAGCCACCTGACTCCCTGCTCAGCCACCTGACTCCTGTTTATAGAGAAAAGCAGCATCGGAACAGTGGTATCGCAACCTAGGCCGTTTCATAGAAACAAAGAGGTTTTTCCACAACCACCAATCACCAAAGAACATATGATTACATTGCGAATGGTAGCTGGCACTATTGGTTTGGCATCAGAAGAACAAATGTTTTCATCCTACTAGCATCAACAATACGATCCCTGGCATCATGGGTATTGTAGTTTTCTTTGAACTAATAAAATCTAAATGTATATGTACATCCCTCTTCACAAGCAATGTCACAGAGGGCTTCACATATGCCCATAGAACTGCCCCAACCTCAACCCTCAAGGAAGATACCATTACATTTACATTTAGTCATTTGGCAGACACTCTTATCCAAAGCGACTTACAGTAAGTACAGGGACATTCCCCCCGAGGCAAGTAGGGTGAAGTGCCTTGCCCAAGGACACAACGTCATTTTTGCACAGCCCGGAATCGAACCGACAACCTTCTGATTAATAGCCCGATTCCCTAACCGTTCAGCCACCTGATCTCTAAACCCTCAAGGAAGATACTGAGAAACTCCGCTGCTCACCAGTGTGAAGAAGGTGCAGAGGAGCGTAATGGAGCCGAAGTAAGCGATGTAGGCGTGCATGTCCGAGTGCTCCTCCTCGGTGAAAAGAGGGTTGTGACACTGGATGCCACAGCCCTCCACGTCCTTATACCAGCTGGCCTGGATATCCGTCTTCACCAGGGGGGCCTCACACTGGCCTGACGAGTTGAACTTTAATTTCTGCACCTCGTTCTGTCAAACCGAGAGAGAGAGCAAGATAGCGTGTCGCGTAACTTAAAAAAAAATCTTACTAAACCAAAAAATAATTTTAATTTGTTCCACAGACACATTCTGGACATATTTTGACTTATTTTACCTGGCAACCCATGGGAAACTTGTCCTTGGTATCGCACTTGAGGAAGCTGGGCCAGCCCCTCTCCTGGTCCACGATGCTGCAGGGGCGCCGGGTGGCCTGGCACAGCTGCTGGCTGGGCAGCTCCACGTGCCCATTGTCACACTTGGGCATGTAGACGGCACAGAGCAGGGGCTGGATCACCGACCAGCAGCGAGGGGCGTTACGCAGACCTGCAGGGAGCGAGGTGGGCGCAGAGGGTGAGGGACGATGACGACAGGAGGGAGTGGTGCTTAGCAGGGGCGTAGAATTGTTTTCAAATGTGGGTGGGACAGCTGTATTTTTAATATATACCTGAGGATGCAGCTGTTAAATATGATTTTCTTCGTAACAAGTGAGGGGGACATATTTGTAGATTTTAACAAGTCCCACCCATGTATAATGAAACCTTCACCCCTGGCGCGTGTGTGTCAATGCAGACGTGATGGGAGGGGGAAGGAGGATGAGCAGGAAGGGGAGGATGAGAATGTCGTGGTGGTGATGGAGGTAATGGGGGTATTGACACTGACCGACTGGAATTATATACATTTACATTTACATTTAGTCATTTAGCAGACACTCTTATCCAGAGCGACTTACAGTAAGTACAGGGACATTCCCCCGAGGCAAGTAGGGTGAAGTGCCTTGCCCAAGGACACAACGTCAGTTGGCATAACCGGGAATCGAACTGGCAACCTTCTGATTACTAGCCCGATTCCCTCACCGCTCAGCCACCTGACTCCCCATATAGCCCATTAATCCACGTGTTTGACAATTATTAAATTCAATGATTTCTGACAAATGGTTATTGTGGAGGTGGGTGTTATTGCCCTGGTAGGACACCACAGAAGATGAGAAGATTGATGGTTCACTTATAGATTCTTAAGGGAAGTGAATCTCACTGAATATCAAATTACTTTTGCCTACTCTAAATGCTTTACACTACAGGGTTACAGAAGATTTTCAGACAATAACGTTTTATTTGATTTAAATAATGGTCTTCTTCCTGTAATACTAACTCAGTTTATAATGTATTTATTATTTACTACGTTCAAACAGTAATGGTGATTTACTTACAGTGAGAAACTAGAGACTAGATTTCCATTGATAACTTTGCTGGTCAAAAATGACATCTAGGATGCATCTAAATTGACACTCAATTATTTTGAATGTTTATTATTAATAACGATCCCTAAATTGTATTCTAAAAGATCATGCAATTCATCAAATTAGTCTTAAATAAAAGTCATACCCGACCACATGGCCAACTTCTCAAATGCTTCTTCTTGAGTGTTCGAGTCCTCCGCCAGGATAAGCGACGTGTGAGTGTACGGTAAAGGGGACCCCAGACATGTATTGTATTTGAGCACTTCGCAAGTAGTTGTTTTTTTACAGTGTTCATCCAACATTAGTGTTGCGTTTTTCTGTACCATGGCGGCATGAGTAACAAATGAGCAGGCAGCCCAAATGCAAAGTACCCCGAACGCTCCAACAATGGTGCTCGCGTTGTAGGGAGACATTTTGGGAGGATCGACGGTGCAACTCAGTATCCCCAAAATAAAAATAAATAAAAACTTTGTAATCCAGTACCCTATAAAATTACTAAAAGAGAATGCCGTTCATTCGCTGCCAAGTTTCTTGCCATATCCTTTGTAACGAAAAAATAACAACTTTTTTCCACGGTTTCAAGCAGTACCAAACTTTTTCATCTTGCATTTCTCGTACAATCCTTGATTCATCCTTTGAATTCGCCTCATTATCTATATCACAGCGCAAATAGATTATACTTCGTGTGGAAGAGGTACAATATTCCTTGCAAGGTCGGTGAAACTATTCCTTTAGATTTTTGCTAGATAGCGGAAAAAGCAATCTAACCGAACAAGTAACAGAACCACCATCCCCCACTATCAAAAAACTTGCCATGAAAAGTCTGGAACTCTGTAATATGATCTCGCGCTCTCTCCACCCCTTAAACGCGCCCCTCTCTCTTTTGCAGAAAAAGGCAAATTACTGAAGTACGTGTCCCGAAAAAAAAGGGATTCATAAGGATCCTCAGTGAAGTGTGTTTGATAGATTTCGGTCTTTGTTTTTCTCGCTTGCAGTCTGGTAGGCAATTTTTTTCTGACTGTCCTGGTATGCACATGGTGGGGGAGAGCCAAGTAAAAAAAAAAAAAAATCTTCTCTCCCATCCCCCTCACCAAGGGTAAGAATGTGCCTTAGGAATACCAAAACAATCTCCATATCGCTGCGGGAATGCTACCACACGGCTTCCACCATATCTGAGTCTATAATTGTATTATACCCTCATACGAGAAATCAAATATATGAGTCGTTTTATATAGCTAAATATCTGCGGGTTTTAATACACTTATAGGGCATGTAAGGGTTGTCCATGTCCATTAGTGCTTCTATGTAATAAGTATATTTTAAAACCCCTCACATCTCCAGTGTCCAAGATAGTGTGCGTGGAGTTTTATGTCAGTGGTCACCCAGGAAGATTTGTTCCTGAATGAATTATTATTATTATATTATACAATTATGTCTAATATATGTGCATAGTGTTATATAGTATATTTTCACATGTATTCAAATATGGTATTAAATGGAGATGCATATTGTTTTGTATTTATACCTGAGGGGGGGGGGGGGGGGTTGTGGTCTGGTAGTGAAACACAGTTGATAACTCCATAGCCCATTTGGTTAGGAAATAATATTTGTCTAGTTCATTTTCCTCCCGAACATTAAAATATGTTTCCCTGGGAACCCTGATAATTGAAATGGGCTTCCTATCTCAGTGTTAAGGTGAATTTGCACCTCATTTAATTGCCTAAATCTATATCGAAAGCATAGCTGTTGTTTTAGTTTTTACATACATAGAGTGTAAACTACAACCACATTTGGGACAAACCTTTTCACAATCCAGAAGAACACAGGCTGAATTACATAATAACACAAACTACCTCCCAAGTACATACACGTGATCCACACTGCTGACTAGATTGTGTTTAATTAATGTCCAATGTTTACACAGTGGACTAGGTTACATGTGAGCATTTATAATTGTCCTCCTGTTTTGTATGAATAAAGGGGGACATCCTCTCTTTTTGTGTGTGTGTGTGTGTGTGTGTTAGGCCTCCTTAAAATCACAGCAACATGGCTGCTGGAATGAGTCACAGGAAGGCAGGGACCACACACAGAGCTCCTGCCCCCCCCCCCCCCTCTCTCTCTCTCTCTCTCTCTCTCTCTCTCTCTCTCTCTCTCTCTCTCTCTCTCTCTCTCTCTCTCTCTCTCTCTCTCTCTCTCTCTCACACACACACACTTTCTCTCTCTCGCTCTATGCCCTTCCCTCCCTCCCCCTCCCCATCCCCCCCTCTCTCTCTGTATCTCCCTCTCTCTCTCCCCCCCCCTCTCTCCCTCTCTCTCTCTCTCTCTCTCTCTCTCTCTCTCTCTTTCTTTCTCAATATAATGTCTTATGCATAGCACAGTAGCGCCCCTACATGACATTACATGAGCTGGACGTCCAATTCCACGTTCCTTTCTCATCAAACAAGGAGTAGCTGTTTATTCTTATACTTACATCTCCAAAGCGGGCGCACATGCACAGGCTGTAATAACTCAGCGTTTTGTATAACAATCTGCAGGTAAACCTTTTCACCACCAGAGCACAGCAAAGACCAAATTCACGATGGACCGCAATTCAACTACCAGGACGGAATTCCACCTGTGAGAAAGAAGCATGTTCTACATTACAAAGTAGCCTTTCCTGTGAATCATCAGTTATAGCCTAATGAAAATGGTAAGAATGGATAGTAATTTATTGATTAGTCTAAGCGTCTGTTAGACCGTTATATACGGAAGTGTGTCTTCATATAATTGGACAATATCACTATTGGAAAGCGGAACTTCACTTCAATGTATTACCAGGAGCACTGTTCGCACTACGCACTCTGATTTTGGTACCGCAGGGACAAGGCGGAGAGCGAAGAATGCCGTGTAGACTGCAGATTCATATTTGTTAGTGACTGTGCAACGTTATGTGGTCTCTTATATTTTTAGGGTCCCTGGTTGTCCTTGTGGATTGGGGTCGTGGCCAGGACATCACCTTTGATGGGTACATTCGTGACTTTGCTGTTGGCAACAGCTCACTCTACGCCCTGACGGATGACTATCTCTACAAGGTGAGCCACAATTTGGCTCAAATTACCGACAAGATATCTCAGAGAGGAATACTTAATAGGCATGACGGCAAATTTGAGAGAAGCACTGGAAGTAGTCCTGTTTGGAACGCAACTTACAAGGTGAACATGTTGGTGCCATTCATCAAAAATAACACCTTAATCACCTGTGGAAGTATCAAATGCGGTTACTGTGAAGTGTTAGATATCAACGACATTTCCAAGTCTGTGCATTACGAGCATCTTGAAGTTAGCCCAAACGGCTCGGCCATTGGATTTGTGGTCGATATTGAGACAAAAAATAAATTAGAGACGTATGTCTTTGCAGCGAGTATGATGTCAACCAAAACGGAGTGTCCTCCTGCTAATTCTGTGGTTTCCTTGAGAAACACTAACGATAAACAGACTGGAGAGATATTCTCTGATATTGACCAAGACCAGTCACCTGCAAAAATTACCACCGTGGATAGAAGTTTCAATTTTGTTGACGGCTTTCAGAATGATAAATATATATATTTGTTCCGAAACCATCGGAACGGTTCCGTGTCAGTACAACTTATTTGGCTCGAGGTCAAGACAAACAAGAAGAATACTTTTGGGTCTCTGCAAGGTGCGAAGCTTCAGTGCTGCGCGGACCAAGATCGCCCGCTACTACTCTCATCCTCCTTGATTCCTGGCGGTCCACCAGTGCGCTGGGCCGGTGTTTTCACGAGGAATGACACGAGCGATCCCGTGAATACCGTGCTTGCCATTTATGACATCAGTCCGGGTAAAGGACCCGACCCGATCTTCTGCAGTAACCAGCTTTGCAAGGTATGCTGGTGAATCCTCACGTTTAAATCAGACTGTGTAGAAAGCATGCTGCTCCTTGACTATCGGTGTGTGTGTGTGTGTTTGTAGCCAAAATCCGAATCCGAGATCATCAGGCTGCTTCCAGTGTCTGTGGTGTTTCAGTACAAGTCCATGACCTCGGTCCTGGCATTGAGACAGGGCTCCTGGGTGGTGTTCTTCATCGGGACAGGAGACGGTCAACTCATCAAGGTCTGTATCCGCGCCATGCACAGGGTTACTTGATGTGTACTATCCTTCATAGTCAAATGTTAAACAGTACACAGTATTCGTCATAGTGAAGATTTTGCAGAGACTGACAACTTAAAGAGATCTGTATCATGTTGTGTCGCTTGGTATGAAGTTTTTTCCGCTCCACAGTTTCTGTCACGCACACTTTCCCCTTCCTCTGTGCTTCAAGCACATCATCTGTCATTAAATCTTTAATTCAGCAGCTGCATCTGAACACCATTTCTGCTCAAACACACTGATTCATAAACCACACACAGTTAATTCCACAATCACATGACTAAGTGACCCTTCTGGAAGACTACAGTAGATTACTTTATGTAGTCCTTTTTCCTGGGGCTGAACGGCTTCCACAGCCTTGCCAAAGCCTCTACACAGATCACACACACACACACATACACAGACACACACCCGCACATAAACACACACACACACCCATCCACCCACACAAACACCCTCTCCCCCCCCCCCCCACACACACACACACAAACACACACACAAAGCAACCCAACTTGGTTTCTACACATCCTGCTAATATTTTCACACTGCTGTTGCACTTGGCCCATTAACATCTAAATGTGTATGGTGTGATATAGATGTAATAGTGAGTGTTCCTCTTTTCCTTCCTGTCAGCTTGCTGTGGACAAGAACTACAATTCCTCCTGTCCCAGAGTTCTGTTCAGGTCAGACAATGATGTCCAAGTGTTTCCCAGGATGCACCTGGACCCAGTGGATCCCAGACGCATCTACATGGTTCTAGGGAATCAGGTGAGCTCTTCTCTGAAACGGTCCTATTTTAATCTTAACCAACGTAAATTCGACTCCTCTGTAGGACTCAGGTTCTTTGGGGTTGTCACGTGTCTGCTGTGAGTTAAAGTAGCCATGTAGAAGTGGAAGGAACCGTGTGGGCATTGTGACACCTTTGACACGTGTGTGCGTGTTTGTTCCAGATGAAGCGTGTCCCTGTGGCTACATGTGGTCTCTACGTCTCTTCTAAAGACTGCTGGTCTTCCGAGGACCCATTCTGGCACTGCTGATTGTACGTGTCTTTCTTGTGATACTATTCATCGTTTCAGGTAAGACTTACCTCAGCTTGGCTTCTGCGTTGAGTAATTATGCACACACTTCTTCAGGGTTGATTTAGATAGATATTTGGTTTGTTTGTTTGTGTGTGTAGCGATACAGGGATGTTTAAATTCAGTGTGTGTGTTTGTGTGTCCAGGCGTGGTGTGTGTTTATTGGAACGAGCAGAGAATAACAGCCCAGATGACCGAACGTTTGGAGTTGTTCGAAAGTGACATCGGACAGGAAATCAGACAAGGTGTTGGAAATATTTTTTAGTTATTATGCAAGCTATTATGCTGAAAAGAATGCTGTTGTGAAAGGATATGTCATATAATCTTATGCAGAAGATTGCTAAGACACATTTCTTGAATGTGTACTGTGTTTTCTCCAAACTAAACACACATCTTCATACTTACACTGTTTTGGCCAAACCCTTGACTTTTGACCCCAAATCAAACACTGTAGTCAAAACCATATTATCTGTTGTAGAAACCAAACTTTGCATTCAAAATACACACAAAGCCCTCAAATAAATTCAACCTTCTGAATACCCTTTACGCACTGCTGGGAGGAATTGAAAACACTATTATAAAAAGGTTTTCATGAACCATTGACTATAACGTGTCCCACCTCATGAGTTTGACAAGATGTAAATCATAAAACTCACAAATACTGCAATTGTCCTTCTTACAGGCTGTTTATTTTCTATTTACAATATACAGCAATTGCATTTTGAGCTCTTGTTACTGTAGTAGTCACAGTATACAAATATAATAGTATATTAAATATTAATTTAGGCCGAATTATACGTCAAATTATTACTCTCCCCTCCCCCCCTTCCTCGCTCCCTCCCTCGCTCCCTCCCTCCCTCCCATCCTCCTCCCTCTCTCCATCCTCCTCCCTCCCTCCCTCTCTCCCCCTCCCTCTCTCCTTCCTCCCTCTCTCCATCCTCCTCCCTCCCATCGTCCTCCCTCTCTCCGTCCTCCTCCCTCTCTTCATCCTCCCTCTCTCCGTCCTCCTCCCTCTCTTCATCCTCCCTCTCTCTATCCTCCTCCCTCTCTCCATCCTCCCTCTCTCCATCCTCCTCCCTCTCTCCATCCTCCTCTCTCCTCTCTCTCTCCATCCTCCTCCCTCCCATCGTCCTCCCTCTGTCCGTCCTCCTCCCTCTCTTCATCCTCCCTCTCTCCATCCTCCTCCCTCTCTCCATACTCCTCCCTCCCTCTCTCCTCCCCCCTCCCCAGGAGGAGCAGCACCAGAGAGACCTGTGTCTGCTGCGCCGCAGGCTGGAGGAACTGGAGGCCACGGAGAGAAGAGACAGGAGCCCAGGACCGCCAGAGCCACACCTTGAACTCTGACCCCTGACCTCTGAGAAGAGACAGGAGCCCAGGACCGCAAGAGCCACACCTTGAACTCTGACCCCTGACCCGCTGACCCCCAGGCTTTATATCACGGACTGGCATTGGGGGTTTGGCAAAGGTGAGTCAGTTGGCTGAGCGGTGAGGGAGTTGGGCTAGTAATCCGAAGGTTGCCAGTTCGATTCCCGGTCATGCAAACTGACGTTGTGTCCTTGGGCAAGGCACTTCACCCTACTTGCCTCGGGGGAATGTCCCTGTACTTACTGTAAGTCGCTCTGGATAAGAGCGTCTGCTAAATGACTAAATGTAATCTAAATGGGGGTTATTCCTTGCCTCCAAAATAAGATTTGATGTTTCTTGATTTTAATGTAATCACTGACATTAACTTTAATATATGGGAAGAAAAAAATATTGTTACATGAATTACATCATCACACAGGAAATTGATTTGTAGATGTTTACATGTATTCCTCTGTATTTGTCAATGTCTTTGTCTGAAATCAATTTGATGGCCAAACAGTGTCTTACTTAAACTGGCTTTCGAAAGGATGTTTAAGTCAAATGTTTTATAATATTAATGGGGTGAGACTTAAACAATGGTTTTAATAGTTGTTTGTACTTCTAATTTGTGTTTTGTACTTACATTTAATATGATAAAATACACCAAATATCTGTCGCTTCTTCTTACATATTTGACTGGACTAGAGGTTGTGCGCTGGTGCAGAGATGGTAAGAAAGTACAGATATTTGTTTAAAATATTTGCAAGGAGTGAAAGTAAAAAGTTGTCCGAGGCCTACAGTAACCTAATATGTAGTTATTTCCCATCTCTGCACTGGAAGTAGATTTAGATTAAAAATAATTAACACACAGCCCTCAATTTGTGTTCATAGGTGGTCATATTGGACACAGTATAGTCTGCAAGATTCAAACCCAGCTGAGCCGGGAGATCACAAACAAGAAGTGTTTTCCCCTAGCCTGACGTTGTCATACTCATAATTCTAGTCAGAATATGAGTCTGATACCGCTCCGTTGGGCTGTGAGTATGGGGCGTGTTTCAACCGAACCCGGAAAAAAATGCCTCTTCACTCAATTGGATAGACCTACAACCAATCAGAGCAACGTAGTATGTTGTTTGTTCTCTCACAGCTCTTTTTCGGACATACTTTTTCCCCAACCCAGCGACCCCAGACCCAACTTCCCGACCAAATTTTTTTGTGGGCGGGCTAAGTTTGGCTGGCACCCAGGCTAGTTTTCCCCGAAGTGGAAAAGATTTCGGCTGCTGTACATTTTCTACCAGAAGATGGCCCTCAAAGTGAATAAACGAACAAACATCAAGCCAGTTCGATTTTTCGACTGGATTCTATTGGATTCCAACACACAATAAGGACGAAAGAGAAAATACATATTTAATTTAGAAAACAAAACACAAGTTTCACTTTCACAGATACACAATGTACGCATTTGACATTACTCTGTTAGTAGCTATGAGTTCCAAACCAGTGTTCTTAACCATTTATTTTTTTTACCGTCTTTAAAAAGCATATGTGTATAAATTCTTTACATAGGCATTACTCTTTAAAACATTCCAAAGGCACTTCGTGACATGTTGCATCTTTTGAAACACTGTGATAAGGTGTGATAAAATGGCATGACATTGCTTATAATACAATATATTGTAAGTATTTCATGAATAAAGTATATTTTGGACTTTAATTCGCAGTTGAAAAGTGTTTTTTCTTTGTTTTTCATTTAATCTTCCTACTCCTGTAGGTGAGTGTCCAAGTTTGGTTGGGTGGGTGGATAGGTTATTTGTTGTTTATAAAAGAAAATAAGAAAAACTAATATTAGTCAAAATACATGCTTGCTGTATTTCTGTCCCTGTTTACATTTCCGAATATTAAAAAGAGAAAGTTCAAAAGCAAGCACGAAGCATAAGACAGAACACTTCAACTGTATGCTTTGCATAGCGCCACAATGCCAAGACAGTTCCAGCCCCTCAGGGAAGGACAAGTCCCTCCAAATCTTCCTCTCCTTCACCGTCAAAGACCCGCCAGGCCCTCGTCCTGAGGGGCCAGGTCTTCTGGGAACAGCAGAGGGGGTTGCGACGGCTCCTAGATCAGACCTAGCCATGTAGGTCGGCTTGTAGAGGAGGGAGGGAGCTCAGTCCCAGGAACTGCTCTTCAGGGAATCAAACAGGACTTTGACGTTCTGCAGCTGCTGCTGGAGTTCGGCAGGGGCACCATTCTGCTCGAGCTTCAGCTTGATCTGTGAGGTAAATGTACCGTTTATATTTATTAAGCTTAAAAATAAAAGTTTTGCTTGGAGGATTTCCATTCATATTCACCCCGAATACAGATTGTATTGGTGGATGAAAATAGAAAGAGAGATGGAATGAAAATGCTTACATCGTCAAAGTATCTCTGCATGTATTTGTAGAGTTCCCGGAGGGCTTCAGATTCATTGAACTCATTTTCGTGTTTCTAAAAAAAACAACACACAAATGCTGAAGAACATTTTCACTTCCCGTTTTTTCAACATTTTGAAAGTGTTACATGTTTTTGTCACTGTGTCAAGGGTGAAAATACAAATAGGTCATCAAATCGAGGTGGAGGTGTGCATTACCTTTGATTCCTCAAGCAGGAAATCCTTGAATTCAGAGCTTGTCATTTTAGGCTGGTCTTTGACTTGCTTGTAATAGGCCTTTACTTCCTGTTTGTAAAGTGGGATGTCTTTGGCATACAGCAGTTTATTGGTTGCAGCATGCTGAAAAATACAGTTTGACAGTCAGGATACAACCTACTATCCAAACCTATTTAGGATTCACTCATCTATGACTGACACAACAATACACACACCGACATGAACAGTACACAGCAAATGTTTGTGTATTTGAAAGGATTTCGACTGGCACCATAAACAGTAGACTGAGGTACTTTCTAAGGCCGTATCCACTACAACACATGAGTGTTCAGGTCTGAGTTAAGGGTTCCTCTCCAGTACATGGGCACTGTGAAGATCCACTGCACCACCATCAGTCAGAGGTTCCCACACGGCAATCCTACCTTGCCTAGTTGCATCTCGCTGAGAGAGAAGGAGTCCATGAAGGCCTGGGCGATAACAGACAGGCAGCTGTCCAGGTGGGAAGATTTATCCATGTCGAACACAAACTGGGGGTTCTTCAAGATGTTCACCCAGAAACGAAGGGGCAGGCTGGGATAGTGGAGGGAGAAGTTTGGGGTGTCAGAACAAAGACCCACACAGGAAACACTGCCACACTGAGCAACAAATGATTCCAAAAAAGGGGGTGGAACATGTCTCTGTCCACTTCAACAGAACATTTAGCAGACGCTCTTATCCAGAGCGACTTACACTAAGTACAGGGACATTCCCCCTGAGGCAAGTAGGGTTAAGTGCCTTGCCCAAGGACACAACATAATTTCCCACGGCCGGGAATCGAACCGGAAACCTTCTGATTAATAGCCCGATTCCCTAACCACTCAGCCATCAACCCACCTGTTGGTCTTCCAGATGTGTGTCACATCGGGGTCCAAGATCCTCTTGCTCTCCGCCTGCACATCCAGGAAGTCAAAGAAGTATTTGACAACACACGGTGCGTTCCCATTGGTCGTTCCCCAGATGGTTCTGAAGAGGTTCTCTACGAACGAATGCACGGCCACCTAAGAGGTCATGGAAGAACAGGGGTTATGTTTCATGTTTAGAGACTAGGTAACAGTACCTAGAGCGCATGACCAACGGTACAAAGATACCACGCTGTGTAGCACCTCTCATATTCAGTACCAGTTTAAAACTGAATTGTCTTGGTCCACAAACACTAGGCTTCTCAAGTGACATAGAAGTCTTTGGGATAAGATGTGCCACAAAAACTAACTTGAAATAACATAGTTACCATAGATCAAGTTAAAGCAGGCCATAATCAGTATATTTATTTATAAAACCCAAATAGAGAGATGTCTATCCTCAGTCTAACTGTTTGTTAACCACATGTGCAACACTGAGATAAGACGTGTCATTGGGAAGTATTATTAGAATGTAGTGTTAACATGTCTTGCCTTGGTGGACAGCAGTTTGGTGAGGTGTACTTCCTTTAACTTCAGCTTCTTCCTCTCTGGGTTTTTCCGCTGGTCCTGGTCGACCTCTGGGTCAATCTAGGATCAAAGGCATCAAATCAAACAGACATCACAACAGGGTTATCATACTGTATATACATGTATGAAAACTGGAACGTTTTAATTTCTCTCACGGGATGTAAAACTAACACGATGAATTGATCTGAATACTTATCATGCTACAGTAGTGTGTACTGTATGTGCATTACTTACTAGATGAAAGTACTTTGCAGAGAAGTTCAGATCATCTGCAAAACACAGATGAAAGGACCATGTTGCTCCACCCTCTGTTGCTGTGGTTACACTCATTTTTGTCAGTTCATTTGAATGTGGCCACATCAGTTTTAGTGCTACACTGGTGGTTGAGAGAGTGAAACCTCACAAAGGATTTCTTTCATCAGCTTTTAATCCACGATAGAAGATTTAGCGTTTAGCTAAGAGGGCAAGGTCCATATTTACATTTAGTCATTTAGCAGACGCTCTTATCCAGAGCAACTTACAGTAAGTACAGGGACATTCCCCCGAGGCAAGTAGGGTAAAGTGCCTTGCCCAAGGACACGTAATTTGTCACGGCCAAGAAACGAACCGGCAACATTCTGATTACTAGCCTGATTCCCTAACCGCTCAGCCACTTGAGTCCCCCCCACATTGGCAACTTCAACTTCTACTAGAAGTAAAGCCTATACTAGAAAACCACCTTATTTCCTGTGATTCTTACATCCTGTAATAGTTAGTTTCGCTTTAGTTTCATCTCTGTGAATTGCATGTTGTTCAACTGTCAGGCCAAAGGCTGTGCATAGTGGTTTTTCCACCGCGTCTAGCAACTGTGGTGATGGGGGAGTGGTGACTTTGCAGTGTGTCTAAGAAACCTTTGGCCATGACTTGCTTTGGATAAAAGCTTCAGTTAAATGAACAAAATATAAAATGTCATGTAAGCTTGACCTTTCAGGCTGTCCTGTGGGCTCAGAGGGGGGTGGGTCCTCCGAGAGAGCACCTTGATAGTCATTCCATCTGATACCTGGAAGCAGACAGGCAGACAGACAGGCAGACAGAGAGGCAGACAGACAAGACAGAGGCAAACAGACAGACAGTGAGGCAGACAGTGGAATATCAGATAACCACACATTACACTTTCAGGATGCTCTTCTCACCCCATGCGCACATTCCTCATTTCAGTTCTACATTACCATCCAGACCTACTTTCACATGCGTGTACAGTGATACTGAAGTACCGGGTGTATAGTTTGTTTACAGGGATTCAATCTAATATAGGCACAACATGGCCTTGTGACTTGCACAGCCAAGCCCTCGCCATGGTGGTAGGACAGCAATGCCATGCCCTGTATCCTTGGTCCCTGGCTGCACCTCCACCCACAACACAGTCACAGGGAACGGCTCATGCTGCTTGTTAACTGTAAGTAACGAGTCAACGACATAATCAGTAAGCTTTGCGTCTTACCGGTTGTGTAACACTATCACCGTTGATGCGGGGGAATGAAGCTTGTACTGCAGTTCTGCTGTTTAGGTCAGTCCCAGCCCATTGGCTTTCACTCCCATCGAAGCGCCCCGTTATAGTATCAGATGTTCAACTTTCTGTCTTGTGCGCCGTGCAGGCACGCCTTACTTACTGTACTCAAAGACAGTCGAGTATTTAGGGCCGTTCTCGTCTACCCTGGTCCTCAGTGCTTACTGTCCTGTATGTTTTAGATTGTTTTAGATAGTTTCCCTGCTCCAACACACCTTGATTCAAATAAATAGGTCGTTACAAAGGTCTGTCGAAGCCTCACAATGACCCGTTCATTTGAATCGGGTGTGGGCTCTGAAGACCAGGGTTGAAGACCACTGGTTTGAGGTGAACTTATTCTTCCTGTTCAGGAAGCTCCCTCTCACCTGATAGTGCTTGAGTGTGTTGAGCATGGTCACGTCTCCCAAGACCTCAGAGGAGGAGTCCACCTCCTGGAGAGGCACAAACCTGCCGTCCTGCTCGTACTCTGGAGAGGAGAGTACAGGGTTGGGTGAAGAGCCATCACTACAGAGAGAGCTGTGAGTTTTGTTGACAAAACGAACTAAATCAGTTCGCCCCTGCAGTGAATGAAGAGGTTAACTCACCGCACAGAACACGTGTTTATTTCTCACATTGTTTTTAACTTTCAGGAAAGATAGCTGTTAGTAGTTGGGGATTGGAATGTGCCGTCTTGAGAGTGCTTTGTCAGTCGGTTTGTTTCCAGGCCCAGTGAAGATAAGAGAGTGCTACTGACCTATGTGGATGTCCCTGAGCGGCGAGCTGTAGGGGAACCCAAACTTGTTCTTGTGGGCCACGAGTATCTTCTCCTTGACCTGCTCCACTGTGTCACAGGACAGAGCTGTCACCTCCAAGGGGTCACTCACCTCCCCCTCTGTGCCCACTGCAAACAGCGCCTTCAGCTTCTGTTGTGGGGAGGAGGAGGTGGGGAGGGGGGGGGAAGGAGGAGGTGGGGAGGGGTGGAAGGAGGAGGTGGGGGAGAAGGAGGAGGTGGGGAAGGAGAAGGTGGGGAGGGGTGGAAGGAGGAGGTGTGGAGGGGTGGAAGGAGGAGGTGGGGGAGAAGGAGGAGGTGGGGAAGGAGAAGGTGGGGAGGGGTGGAAAGAGGAGGTGTGGAGGGGTGGAAGGAGGAGGTGGGAGGAGGAGGTGGGGAGGGGGAGAAGGAGGTGGTGGGGAAGGAGAAGGTGGGGAGGTGGGGAAGGAGAAGGTGGGGAGGAGGGGAAGGAGGAGGTGGGGAGGGGTGGAAGGAAAGATGTGGTGAGGGGAAAAGATAGGATGGTGTGGCTGGAGCTGGAAGGGGAAACGACACACTGTTTTGGTTCAACACATTCTTTCGATTAGAAACATACAGGCGTACTTCTCTGGGGGCTGTGCGTGAGCTGTGCGTGAGCTGTGCGTGAGCTGTGCGTGAGCTGTGCGTGAGCTGTGCGTGAGCTGTGCGTGAGCTGTGCGTGAGCTGTGCGTGAGCTGTGCGTGAGCTGTGCGTGAGCTGTGAACAAGCAACCTTGCACAACCTTCAAGATCAGTGAATTCTACTGAGGCTTTTGGAAGGAGGAAGTTAAGTTCAGCTCTGCCCCTCTCTCAATCCTGGTAGTAGCTTTCTGTGCTTGCTAAACCCAACACAAAAAAAGAGGCACTAAGCTAGTTTGTTTTTTGGCCTCAGTTCGAGTTTTCACTCGTCAGACGATCCCTTCCTCAAAAGGTATAGCCTATACAGGGCTTGTCGAGAAAGTTACTTATCCTCACTCACATCATTGCTGCTTTACGATAACATCTCTTAACACTTGCATGTAGTAAACTTAGACCAGTTTCCCCAGCCCTGTGGTCTGAAACCATATCAACACAGTGTTTGTTCCATTTTTTCAAGGTGTCATTTCTTCAGACAAAGCAGTATAAAGTGATATTTTTACACTCCAAAACGGAAGTTATTTAGAAGTAGGTGTCCTGTAGAAACGTAACTACACAGAACCATTTGTAACATAGACATTCCCACTAACAAGGTTCCATAAAGAACCTTTTTTGGTCCCAGAGGTACATTTATAGTTAAAAAGCACCATAAGGAACTGAAAATGGATCTGTCCATGTTGCTTACAGTAAATTCACATTTTGGGGAAGGAGCAGACAACAATGCTAAGTTCTGTCTTCTTACATTTACATTCAGTCATTTAGCAGACGCTCTTATCCAGAGCGACTTACAGTAAGTACAGCGACATTCCCCCAAGGCAAGTAGGGTAAAGTGCCTTGCCCAATCTCATTTGGCACTGCTGGGAATCGAACTGGCAACCTTCAGATTACTAGCCCGACTCCTTCACCGCTCAGCCATCTGACTCCTTCTTACTGTAAGGCTGGGTGTCATCCTGCCCCTACCTCTCATGTGCTAAAATCTGGAGTTGCTGGACAGTCTCTGCTTGATGGGTCTCACACCTCATTGGGTAACTTTCTGTGGCATTGCTAGTCATGTGTTGATAAGTAATGGTCAAGATGTGGCCTGATCGGTTGTTCTTGGGTATAAAGGGAATTGTTGTTCTGTTCTGTGTTCATTGTTCTGCTGATTCTTGATCTCCTGAGACCTTCTCCTCAGCTCTGGATTGTCCTACTCATTCTCCTTGCTCTCCTCTTGCTTTCTCTCTCTGATTTACAATAATCAGGGTAGAGTAGGTAAGACCTTCACTTTGTAACATGTTTGCCTTGTAATTTATTTCATTCATTTGCAATGTTATTAAATGTATATTTAATTTAACCTTACTCTTGACCATTCTTGCTCTGATTTAACCCATAGAGTCAAATAACTGCAATTTTCATTGGTATTGGCATAATTTGGTTAATGTTAATACACTTATTTACATAAAAAAAGAGCAACCACTTCTCTGATGGGGAAAGCTTGTTCCTCCACACAGATATGAAGACTTCCTTTGTGTACACTTTACACACTTTACACACACACACACACACACCCACAACCCTCCCACACACACACACACACACACACAAACAACACCATGGTATTTGTTCATCTTTGTGTGAAACCACAGACGTGTCTACAGAGAAATAGCACATTTACTGTCCAATAGGACAGAAGCAGACATAGACTACCAAGATGTACATGCACCTGTCAATACCCAGGCCTAGTCTAGTTTTAGACTACCATACCTTAAACAGATGGAGACAAAAATAAATCGCATGCATAGTTTGCACATAGTTAGCTCTTAACCATGTGGGGGCTTTTGCTTAGCCTACGGTTAAAGCGTTTTGTTGCATCAAAACCGTGTGAGTGTTAGTGCAGGATGTTGTTGGTGCGTGCATGCACAAATGTGTGTGTATAATACAAGTGTGTGTGTGTGTGTTTACCAGAGGAGTGAAGTCCGGGGCCTGGTACAGCAGCCAGTCCTCGTTGAGCGTGTACAGAGCCTTCTCCGTGACTGAGTCCACGGGTCCCTTGGATATCTGCTGGGTCAGAGCACTGACCAGGAGGAACAGGTGCTGGCCAGCACTCTCCTGGAACACATACAGAGACAGACACACACCACAAACACACACACAAGCAGTTAAAACATAGTAAATATTGACTACAGACAGACCGACCAACCAACCAACCAACAAAAAAACAGACAGGCAGGCTGAAAGACAGGCAGATTGAAAGACAGGCAGACTGAAAGACAGACAGGCAGACAGACAGGCAGACAGGCAGGCAGGGAGACATACCCTGAGGAAGCCATAGAGACAGATAGACATCCAGTTGGTTAGGAGTTTCTCCACTATGGACTCGGTGCGCCGCAGCAGTAGTTTGGGCTGGTTGTTACTGGGCTGGTCCATCAGGGCTCTGAGGAGATCCTCCATCACATTGGTCAGGTACGGAAGGTCACCATGCAGGGCCACAGTCAGCAAGGATGCTACTGTACACCTGGACACACACACACACATACACACACAACGAATGAAAAGACTTCTGTGATTAGCTAGCCAGCTGAATCAAAACCTGACGTGTCTCGTCTCTGGGCTCCACGTGGAAGAGGACTCGCTTGTCTTTGATGTTGAAGTTCTTCTGCTCCTCCAGAGCGTGGACCATGGAGGTGAGGAAGAGCTGGTCTTGGATGAGAGTAGACAGGGCCTGGCAGCTCTGTTCCAGACGCACCTTCACCACATCCTGAAGCCAGAACACACGTTAGCAATGCAAACTCAAACAGAACTGTAACGTGGCTGCTAGTGCAGAGGAAAAATCTGTTATCTTATTAATATGATGACGATGATGTCAAGCTTCTGTTCCCAGTCCAGGAGATCTTACCTGACCAATATCTTTGACAATCGATGTTGCGACAGGTCCACCCTAAAACATTATAAGACATGGCTTACAAAGAAGAAAAAACGAATCCTGTGCAAACTGTCCTTGCAAACTATGTAGGTCACCTCCTCATTACATATCTTACAGCTATCTATTCACCTCAGGGAAGAAGATTCTGGAAGCAAAGTGCTTGTAGTCAAGGAATGGAATGGCACCCACGTTTTCTATTAAATCTGAATGATCGGTCTGCAGGTCCACAAAACCTGTAGAAGAGGGTATGTTAGAGTATGTGTGTGTGTGTGTGTGTGAGAGAGAGAGAGAAACAGAGCTAAAGAGATGGATACAGCAACAGACAGATAATGTGCAGCTGTGTGGTTGTGCATGTGTTTCTCTGTTTACGTGTGTAGCTGTGGCTGTGCGGTTGTGCATGTGTTTCTCTGTGTACTTGTGTAGCTGTGGCTGTGTGGTTGTGCATGTGTTTCTCTGTGTACTTGTGTAGCTGTGGCTGTTTGGCCACAGATAGAGGATGTTGGGAAACCTTGTCTAATTTCCTGTCTGATGTCACTTTCCAACAACTCCAAACGTTCGTTCATCTGGGCTGTTAGTTTTCTCTGCTTGTTCCGATAAACACAAACCACTCCTGGACACACAAAAACACACACTGAATTTAAACATCCCTGTATCCCTACACACACAAACAAACCAAATATCAACCCTGACGAAGTGTGTGCATAATTACTCAACACAGAAGCCAAGCTGAAGTAAGTCTAGGAGTCAGGTGGCTTAGCGGTTAGGGAATCGGGCTAGTAATCATAATGTTGCCGGTTCGATTCTCGGCCATGACAAAATGTTGTCTTACCTAAAACGATGAATAGTATCACAACAAGGACAGGTACAATCAGCAGTGCCAGGTGAGCCCCGCTTTGCTGTTGTGACTGCAAACGGATTTCGACACCTCCATACTTTATCTGATGAAGAAACAAGACAATGAGTTTTTATAGAAAACACTCATGTGACATCTGGACATCTCTGGACAGGCAGCTTGGTTTTGTTTTACCCATAGAAAGTCTATCTTTGCGTTGGGTTTGTTCAGGATATCGCAGTCGATGGAGTCGGTCCCGTTGCTGGTCTCTATGATTTCCAGGACGCACTCGTATTCCTTCTCATCCTCCACCGCCAGCACGGTCAGCTCTGACTTGGAGATGTTCAGCTTGTCTGCCTTTTTCTGAAAATAAAGACAACCGTGTTGTCTGATTGGCACGTGTGAAAAATAACCAGAGTTCGAACCCCAGTGCGGGAATGATCGAGAGAAAGGATTCACTGACGAGCAAGGCAACTACACCTGTCACATTAGCGTGTGTTACCTGGATGGTGACTACACCTGTCACATCAGTGTGTTACCTGGATGGTGACTACACCTGTCACATCAGTGTGTTACCTGGATGGTGACTACACCTGTCACATCAGTGTGTTACCTGGATGGTGACTACACCTGTCACATCAGTGTGTTACCTGGATGGTGACCCGCAGGTGGTTTCCTGTGGCTGTGTGGGTGAAGCTGATAAACTTTGGGTCCGGCTGGAACGTGAGTGGACGGCAGAACACACTGTGATTGGCTACTTTCAAAGTGACGTTGATGGGCAACTCGGATTGGTCCATGGGTGGGGTGTAGAACAACAAATCCTGAAAGACAGGATGAAAACAACAACAACAATAGTTATAGTTTGTGTGCGTGTGCGAGCCTGCGTCCATGTGTGTGTGTTTGTGTGAGTTGGAATGCTACTGACCCCCGCGCTGTAGTTGGTTGCCGTGACGTGAGGGGAGTTGCCATGGACGACGCCCTCCACTAAGCCCAGGTATATTCCTCGAGCCCTGATCCTGCGCCCCCCACTGGATATGTAACACGAGTAACACAGATAATTAGCAACAACAACAGATTTTCCTGGGGGAACAGATTTCCCTGGAGGCCTGAGGAAAGTGGCTACCCCCCTGTATATTACAGTCTGGCCATTTATAAAGCAAAGCAGTGATGCTGGTGATGTATGTTACTGTGATCATCATATATAACAAGTTAATATAACAAGAAAGTGCCCCCCCTTCTCAATCTCAATCATGACCAGTGTCAGAGTATGTGTGTTAGAGTATCTATGTTAGTGTGTATGTGTGTAAGTGTCTGTGTTAGCGTGTGTGTGTTAGCGTGTGTGTGTTAGTGTGTGTACTCGTACCTTGCCCAGGTGGTGGAAGGCGTAAGTTCGGAGCAGGAAGGTGAGGAAATGTAAGTCACATGACCAGTTCCATGACAGCTGCCATCAGACAGTACCAGACACACCCTGACCAAGCCTTTGTCTCCACCAGGTATGTGAAACGTCAGATTAGATCCAGTATTTCTCCACACTGGGGACCTGGAACAGGGGCAGACATAGGTGACTCAGGTCAGGTCTGATGATGGAAACGAAAGTCATGACACACCGTTAAACTTCCTCAAACTCTTGATTAGGACTCACTCCTTCGGAGAGCAGTCGAAGCGTCCCTGGATGCGAACTCTGGTCACGTGACTGAGGTTATTTCCTGTCAGGAGGGCGTGGTTCCAGCCATGGAAGGACACCTCCTCGGGCTCGATAGAGAAGATCTCTGGCTGCTGAGAAACACACACACACACACAGAGGTACACAGTTCCCTGTTTGTAAGTTCCCCATGAAAATAGAAAGAGGATGTGTGTTGAGATGTAGAAATAAGCAGGCAGGGAACGTGGAGCACACTCACAGAGTCCAGCCCTGGCTGATCCATCTGGCACACCGGCTCCTGGGCAAGGAAGTCAGAGACCGATGGTGAAACAGAGGAACAGAAGCAGAACCTCGGACTGACACTTAGAATCTATGGTTCCTTTAGTCACACTTAGAAGGTGTGAAGCATGAGGGTGTTTGTGTGTGTGTGTGTGTGTGTGTGTGTGTGTGTGTGTGTGTGTGTGTGTGTGTGTGTGTGTGTGTGTGAAACACTGGCCGCCATGGTGATGCTGATCTGGTGTGTATCCTACCTGTGTGAGGTGTGTGTGCGCTGGATGTGGTGTCCAGGAGCAGCTCTGGTTCCTCCAGCTACAGCCGGCTGATACACACCTGGAACACCTGAGGATCGGGGACCACAACGTCAATCTGTTTGTTTACAAACTCTCTCCCATACATTTCCTGTCTGTCTCTAACTGTCACTGTCCAAAAAAGGCTAACAAAGTACCAGTCAAAAATGTGTCTTAACATTTGACTGGTACTGTATATATATATTTATTTTACAGACTTACAGGTCGAACGTGGAGGGTCCTGTGATGCCTGAACAGTTAACCAGCTTCAGTTCCTTCTTCAGCTGTTTGCTCCCCAGTCTGACCTTCACAAACATACCTGAACAACCCAGCAGAGGTGGGGGAGAAGCAGGGTTGGGGTTAGGGACAGCTGGGTATGTAGCGTTGAGCTGGTTCTCTACACCACATCTGTATGTATCTATGCATCTTCCTTCCATCTGCCTTATATTCTGTATGTCTGTATATGTTTTAGTGCTGAGCATCACAATATGAATCTCCAGGCCAATTGACAACAAATACTATCATATTGAATCAAGTAATCTCGTCTAGTATTGTATTTTATTGTATTATAAAACTAATTTAGAGGCTGCCGCTACTGACCTTGGATAGATAGCATGTCACTGGAGAGCAGGCAGGTGCAAGTGGGAAATGAATGGTCACATAACGCTTTTCCAAGGTTACAGGCAAATGCAGGTATTGGCCCTACTACACTGAGATGGACCTGGATGGTAAGGCTTATCTATTGGAGGGAAACAAAGAGTGATGTCATTCAAACAAATATGACAATAAGTGTGTCTCGACAACGTCACCGACCCTGCCTTTGAGTAGCCGATGCCTGAGAGAGCTTCAAGGTACCTGTCCAGTGCTGTTTCTCTGCAGCTGGTGAGAGATCTGCTGCTGCTTGGACTCATCAGGAATGGAGATCCATGTGGAATTCGAGCAGTCCTCCTTAAATGTGCAGCTAGAGCAGACAGGCAGACAGACAGACAGACAGACAGACAGGCAGGCAGGCAGGCAGGCAGGCAGAGAGCAGGGAGGGAGGGAGGGAGGGAGGGAGGGAGGGAGGGAGGGAGGGAGGGAGGGAGGGAGGGAGGGAGGGAGGGAGGGAGGGAGGGAGGGAGGGAGGGAGGGAGGGAGGGAGGGAGGGAGGGACACACAGGGCAAGCAGATCACAGAGGGACAATTCTAAAAACATTATTTAAGGAAGTATGACTTGATAGAACAGGAAACCATGTTTGCTGAATGCTAACTGCTAGATGAAAATTTGGTGCATGCCTCAGCTCTAACAACCACAATGTGTCACCTTGTCATGTCCCTGACCTTCTCTTAGACTCACACCAGCCACAGAATGGGTCCTCGGAAGACCAGCAGTCTTTAGAAGAGACGTAGAGACCACATGTAGCCACAGGGACACGCTTCATCTGGAACAAACACGCACACACGTGTCAAAGGTGTCACAATGCCCACACGGTTCCTTCCACTTCTACATGGCTACTTTAACTCACAGCAGACACGTGACAACCCCAAAGAACCTGAGTCCTACAGAGGAGTCGAATTTACGTTGGTTAAGATTAAAATAGGACCGTTTCAGAGAAGAGCTCACCTGATTCCCTAGAACCATGTAGATGCGTCTGGGATCCACTGGGTCCAGGTGCATCCTGGGAAACACTTGGACATCATTGTCTGACCTGAACAGAACTCTGGGACAGGAGGAATTGTAGTGCTTGTCCACAGCAAGCTGACAGGAAGGAAAAGAGGAACACTCACTATTACATCTATATCACACCATATACATTTAGATGTTAATGGGCCAAGTGCAACAGCAGTGTGAAAATATTAGCAGGATGTGTAGAAACCAAGTTGGGTTGCTTTGTGTGTGTGTTTGTGTGTGTGTGTGTGTGTGTGGGGGGGAGAGGGTGTTTGTGTGGGTGGATGGGTGTGTGTGTGTGTTTATGTGCGGGTGTGTGTCTGTGTATGTGTGTGTGTGTGTGTGATCTGTGTAGAGGCTTTGGCAAGGCTGTGGAAGCCGTTCAGCCCCAGGAAAAAGGACTACATAAAGTAATCTACTGTAGTCTTCCAGAAGGGTCACTTAGTCATGTGATTGTGGAATTAACTGTGTGTGGTTTATGAATCAGTGTGTTTGAGCAGAAATGGTGTTCAGATGCAGCTGCTGAATTAAAGATTTAATGACAGATGATGTGCTTGAAGCACAGAGGAAGGGGAAAGTGTGCGTGACAGAAACTGTGGAGCGGAAAAAACTTCATACCAAGCGACACAACATGATACAGATCTCTTTAAGTTGTCAGTCTCTGCAAAATCTTCACTATGACAAATACTGTGTACTGTTTAACATTTGACTATGAAGGATAGTACACATCAAGTAACCCTGTGCATGGCGCGGATACAGACCTTGATGAGTTGACCGTCTCCTGTCCCGATGAAGAACACCACCCAGGAGCCCTGTCTCAATGCCAGGACCGAGGTCATGGACTTGTACTGAAACACCACAGACACTGGAAGCAGCCTGATGATCTCGGATTCGGATTTTGGCTACAAACACACACACACACACCGATAGTCAAGGAGCAGCATGCTTTTCTACACAGTCTGATTTAAACGTGAGGATTCACCAGCATACCTTGCAAAGCTGGTTAATGCAGAAGATCGGGTCGGGTCCTTTACCCGGACTGATGTCATAAATGGAAAGCACGGTATTCACGGGATCGCTCGTGTCATTCCTCGTGAAAACACCGGCCCAGCGCACTGGTGGACCGCCAGGAATCAAGGAGGATGAGAGTAGTAGCGGGCGATCTTGGTCCGCGCAGCACTGAAGCTTCGCACCTTGCAGAGACCCAAAAGTATTCTTCTTGTTTGTCTTGACCTCGAGCCAAATAAGTTGTACTGACACGGAACCGTTCCGATGGTTTCGGAACAAATATATATATTTATCATTCTGAAAGCCGTCAACAAAATTGAAACTTCTATCCTCGGTGGTAATTTTTGCAGGTGACTGGTCTTGGTCAATATCAGAGAATATCTCTCCAGTCTGTTTATCGTTAGTGTTTCTCAAGGAAACCACAGAATTAGCAGGAGGACACTCCGTTTTGGTTGACATCATACTCGCTGCAAAGACATACGTCTCTAATTTATTTTTTGTCTCAATATCGACCACAAATCCAATGGCCGAGCCGTTTGGGCTAACTTCAAGATGCTCGTAATGCACAGACTTGGAAATGTCGTTGATATCTAACACTTCACAGTACCCGCATTTGATACTTCCACAGGTGATTAAGGTGTTATTTTTGATGAATGGCACCAACATGTTCACCTTGTAAGTTGCGTTCCAAACAGGACTACTTCCAGCGCTTCTCTCAAATTTGCCGTCAGGCCTATTAAGTATTCCTCTCTGAGATATCTTGTCGGTAATTTGAGCCAAATTGTGGCTCACCTTGTAGAGATAGTCATCCGTTAGGGCGTAGAGTGAGCTGTTGCCAACAGCAAAGTCACGAATGTACCCATCAAAGGTGATGTCCTGGCCACGACCCCAATCCACAAGGACAACCAGGGACCCTAAAAATATAATAGACCACATAGCGTTGCACAGTCACGAACAAATAAAGCTGCAGTCTACACGGCATTCTTCGCTCTCCGCCTTGTCCCTGCGGTACCAAAATCAGAGTGCGTAGTGCGAACAGTGCTCCTGGTAATACATTGAAGTGAAGTTCCGCTTTCCAATAGTGATATTGTCCAAGAAACACTTCCGTATATAACGGTCTAACAGACGCTTATACGAATCAATATTTTACTATACATTCTTACCAATTTCAGTATAACTGATGAGTCACAGGATAGGCTTTTAAATGTAGAACATGATTCTTTCTGACAGGTGGAATCCCGTCATGGCAGTTGAATTGCGGTCCATCGTGAATTTGATGATGGCTGAGCGGCTAGGGAATCGGGCTACCAATCAGAAGGTTGTCGGTTCGATTCCCAGCCGTGCAAAAGATGTTGTGTCCTTGGGCAAGACACTTCTCCATACTTGCCTCGCCCTGTACCTACTGTAAGTCGCTCTGGATAAGAGCGTCTGCTAAATGATAAAGCTTTGAGTTAGCAAACCTGTGTTCTTAAGTATATGTCAGAGCCCATACTTCTTTAGTTTAGCTTGTGAAAAAGTGTATTCAGTGCTTCAACATTAACCAGTCTTTTTAAACATGAGTATCTGTACTTCTTGAGTGAAGGATGTGTGTACTTTTGTCATCTCTGCTTCAGCGCACAACCTCTAGTCCAATCAAATATGTAAGAAGAAGGAACACACATTTGATGTATTTTATCATATTACATTTAAGTACAAAACAGAAGTACAAAAAGCTGTAGTAAAACCATTGTTTAAGTCTCACCCCATTAATATGATAAAACATTTGATACAAACATCCTTTCGAAAGCCATTTTAAAACCTGAGTAAGACACTGTTTGTCCATCATATCGATTTCAGACAAAGACATTGACAAATACATGTAAACATCTACAAAACAATTTCCTGTGTGCTGATGTAATGCATGTGCCAATAAAACTAATGAAAATAGAATAAAGTTAATGTCAGTGATTACATTAAAATCAAGAAACATCAAATCTTAGTTTGGAGGCGAGGAATAACCCCCAATGCCAGTCCGTGATATAAAGCCTGGGGGTCAGCGGGTCAGGGGTCAGAGTTCAAGGTGTGGCTCTGGCGGTCCTGGGCTCCTGTCTCTTCTCAGGGGTCAGAGTTCAAGGTGTGGCTCTGGCGGTCCTGGGCTCCTGTCTCTTCTCAGGGGTCAGTGGTCAGAGTTCAAGGTGTGGCTCTTGCAGTCCTGGGCTCCTGTCTCTTCTCAGGGGTCAGGGGTCAGAGTTCAAGGTGTGGCTCTGACGGTCCTGGGCTCCTGTCTCTTCTCTCCGTGGCCTCCAGGTCCTCCAGCTGCTGCTGCTGGCTGCACTCCAGCTCCTCCAGCCTGCGGCGCAGCAGACACAGGTCTCTCTGGTGCTGCTCCTCCTGGGGAGGAGGGGAGGGGGGAGGAGAGAGGGAGGAGGATGGAGAGAGGGAGGAGGATGGAGAGAGAGGAGGATGGAGAGAGAGGAGGATGGAGAGGGAGGAGGATGGAGAGAGGGAGGAGGATGGAGAGATGGAGGGAGCGAGGCAGGTGTTACAGGAGAAAAGTCTTACAGTTTCTGCTGAAACCACAGATGTTGGTTTAGAAAAGCTGTCAAGCTATCCTACAGCCACAAGAGATGTGTGGTCGGTTCACTTTTTTCTAACACCTGCTGTATACTTTACACTTTGGTGTCTGAATAGCCTCAGGTACAGGCACTGGCTGGTTCTACCTACCTGGAGGCTGAGAAAGGTCTCCTCGGAACCTGGGATGAGGACGGGGCCGTGGGTGGAGGTCAGGAGGGTGGGGCCGGGGGTGGAGGTCATCTGGTTGCCCAATAAAAGGCGACGGAATTCCCCGTGTCTTCGCTGGAGCTCCTTCAGACGGCAGTTGAGCGCCGCGTGCTCCTCGGAGTACGACGGACGCCTGAGGAGAAGCGGAGAATTCACAAACATCTCAACGCCGTCAGTTTAGTCGTCATAACGTTGTTAATGGTTCTAAGTGTTCTAATCAGGTTTGGAAAAAAATTGAAATAGCCATTCATATTAGCGTTAGTAAAGTTCTTAGCAGCAAGGTTGTGATGCGTGAGCTAGGGATGCTCATTTTTGTATAAAAAAATTTGACCGATAACCGACGCTCGTTAAAGACTATTAACCGTTATCCGACAAAATAGAAAATGTAGAGTGAATTATTATTTTCCCCATAAGGAGTTGATTTTTAAATAGCTGCATACACAACACCACAACACAAACTGATTAACAAAATGAAAACCCTTGAATATGAGAGCACTGCCGCTAGCTGTCCCTACATGATTGGCGGCTATAACACGGAAGTACAATTACAGTTACTTTCCTGCTGCTCAACAACCAAAAACTGAGATTTCCAAAGCAGCAGTCTTCAATTTGTCGTTAGTCGCTAGATAATACTTTTTTTTGGTCACTAGTGAAGGTGAAAAGTAGCTATATCTAGCAACACTGTCGCTAAATTGGCAACACTGTTTAACCGATAGTATTAACCGGTAAACATTTGTATTGACGGTTAACGGTTAATTATGAGCATCCCTAGTGTGTGTAGTGGAGGGAGGTGATGTGTGTGTGTAGTCGAGGGAGGTGATGTGTGTGTAGTGGAGGGAGGTGATGTGTGTGTAGTGGAGGGAGGTGATGTGTGTGTGTGTAGTCGAGGGAGGTGATGTGTGTGTGTAGTGGAGGGAGGTGATGTGTACTTGGTGGCTGTACTGGTCAGCAGTTCCAGCTCTGCCATCTTGGCCTCCAGCAGCTGGATCTTATCCTGATACCTCTTCTCCTTGTTTTCTGTCAGAGTCTTCCTCTACAACACACACCCACCAACGCAGACACACACACACACAACCAGGCGCACACATACACAGTCAAAGTGAGAATAATTGCTTCTATGTGCTTTATAAGACATGAATCACAGCAGAAAAGGAAAGTGAAGGAAGTGGACAGGGGGAAACTGATGTAGGTATAAGGTAACTAAAAGAGCGCACCGCCAACTTGAAAACGGCAAAAAAGAGAATCTCCTGAACAGCGCTACCTTCTTCTGGGCCAGAGCTGCCCTCTGCAGCTTCTCCTTGGCCTGGCTGTACTTCTCCTGCAGCTCCGCCTCCCGCTCCTGAAGCTTGTGTTTCTCCTCCAACCACTCCACCCTGCGCTCCTCAACCAGCCTGCACAGCACAGGGAGGGAGGAGGAGGGGGAGAATGAGAGGGAGGGAGGGGAAGGAGGAGAGGGAGTGAGAAAGAAGGAGAGAGGGAGGGAAAGAAGGAGAGAGGGAGGGAGGGGGAGGAAGGGAGGGAGAGGAGGGGGTTAACTTAAAGACAGGACAGTCTCTCTTGTAGTGGTCTGATGTTGGAGGTTGCTACAGAGGTGGAGGAGGAGGTCTAACCTCTCAGCCTCGTGCTGGCTCCTCTCAGCCTGGCTCCGGGCGTTACGCAGCTCCTCGCGGACCCTCTCCAGGGTGTCCCTGAGGCGCTGGCTACCCTCCTGGAGGTCTCCCTCGCTGTGGGCCAGCGTGGTCAGCTGCACCTCCAGGTCCTGGTTCTGCTGTGAGGGCGACAACACAGCACACTCAGTCAAGCCCAAGGTCGAAGCTCGAGATTATGTCACCCCTTGGTAAGTATGGACAACAAAGATTTGGGATCAGTTTGAGTTTGACTTCAGTTAACCAGGGTGTATTGACATCTTGGAGTCAGCTAGCCACGTCCCAGTGCAGGAGACCAGGGTGTGGCGTCTGTGTGGTGCTGGAGGACCTGGGAGTGTTAGTACCTGTCTGAGGTCAGTGTTCTCACTCCTCAGTCTCTCCTGCTCCTCCAGCTGAGATGCCTGCTGCTGTAGCCTGGTCCTGAGGAGCAACACACACACACACACACACACACACACTTAACCCATATGCTGCTGCAGCTTGGTTCTGAGAATCAACACACACAGCTCTCTAGAACACTCTAGAACGTGTCTATCCTCGTCTGCTGACCTCAGGCTCTGCACTTCCTTACGGACTGACTCCTCCCCCTGCTGGGCGCCACGGAGACGCTCCTCCCACTCCTCCTTCAGGGCGCGCTCAGAAGCTTCCTGCAGCGCCCTCTGCTGTTCCAGCTCGGCCAAGCGATTCTCCATCTCCAACCTGACACACACACACACACACACACACACACAACTGACCTCAGAGCGTGTAGATGGAGAGGAGGAGGGAGTGAGTGATAGAGAGGAGGAGAGAGTGAGTGATAGAGAGGAGGAGAGAGTGAGTGATAGAGAGGAGGAGAGAGTGAGTGATAGAGAGGAGACAGTGAGTGATAGAGAGAAGGAGAGAGTGAGTGATAGAGAGGAGAAGGGGGTGATGGAGAGGAGGAGAGAGTGGTTTTAGAAGGGTGTCCTCCTCACTTCTCCTCGTGTAGAGCTGCAGTTTTGTGGAACTCCTCCTCCCTGGCAGCCTGCACCCTCCTGACCGCCTCCCTCTCTCTCTCCACCTGCAGCTCCTTCTGTCGCTCCACCGTCCCCTTCAACACCTCCACATCAGACTGCAGCCCTGAGAGAGAGAGGTGTGTGTGTAATGAGGACAAGCACACCAGTTCTCAGTCATACTCAATAAAAAAAAAAAAAACATGCACTTTTGAATCCGAAGTAGAACCAGGTTGTTTACACACCCTCCATCTGTCCCTGCAGGGTGTCTCTCTCTCTCTCCACCTCCCCTCTCGCCCGGGCACACTCCAGCTTCACGTTGGACACATCCAGCTTGTGAGAGTGTCTCATGCCCTCCACCTCAACCAAGGACAGCCAAACTCAGCGTGAACAAACACACGACTACACACGCGGGGCCTAGTATTAAACACACACGCACAGACACACACAACTCTACACGCAGAAGCCTGAAGGCGCTCACACACGCGCGCATGCGGCCTGTCCTGACCTGGCTGGTGAGGGAGTTGACCTCTCGCTCTGCCTTGTGGAGTCGTGAGGTCAGCAGGGTGTTCTGCTCGTGGCTGAGCTGCAGCTCGCTCTCCAGACGCTCCAGCTGCAGACGCAGAGACTGCCTCTCCGCCTGGCACACACACACACACACACACACACACAACACAGGCACATACACACACACACACACAATAGCAAAAGACTGTATTACTTAAAATAATTAAATGTATTCTTACTGCATTGTAATACTGCTCAGAGATATAGCTAATATTTCTATTAACCAGTTACATCGGCCCTGCTACAACAACAACCAAATTAACACCAATCTCAAACTAAATGCGTCACAACAAACTTCTCACCTCCAGGGCCTTGACCGCAGCCTGGGACTCGGCTAGCTGGCGGACCTGGATTCGCTGCACGTTTTCAGCCTGTTGGCCAGAGTTGTCCCTCTGGGCGCGGAGCTCAGCCACCTCAGCCTCCAGGCCCTTCAGCCTCAGGTGGAGCTGGGCCTTGTCTCTCAGCAGCACCTCCACCCGCTTCCCATCACGAGACGGGTCGGGACCCTGGACCTGGGCTACCAGGTCCTCCCTGTCACGCTCCAGCTGTGATACCTGGCAAAGACAACACACACACACAATATAAGTACACCACTACACACAAACCTACTAATATTAAGCACACACAAATATAAGCAATGATATCACAACACACACCTCTTACTATTCAACACACACACACACCTCAGCGTCAAAGCGGATCTTGGTCTCTTCCAGGATGCGAGCGCTCTCCTCCCTCTGGTGGTCAAACTCAGACTTGAGGAAGGTGTAGTCATACCTCAGCTTGTTGTACTCGGACCTGTACTTCTCAGTCTCCTGCAGCACAGACAGGGGGAGAGAACCAAGGGGGAGGGGAGGGGGACTTGAGCTGTTAAAGCAGAGAGGGCAGTTGTGAGTGAGTTGACAGCGTACTGAGACCCCTGCAGGGAGACCTAGAGCCCACCTCCTCCAGCCTGTTGAAGCGTTCTCTGACTGGAGCTTCCATCTCCTGCTGCACCTGAGCTCTCAACAGCTCCAACCTCTGAGGGGTCAGCACCTGTTAAAGCACACACACACACACACACACACACACAGTGAGGATATACAAACTGCACACACACAGTTAAAGAATCTACAGATTGTGCTAAACGCACACACACAGTGAGAATATAAAAACTGCGCACACACACGGTTAAAGAATATACAGATTGTGCTAAACGCACACACACAGTGAGAATTTACAAACTGCACACACACACACGGTTAAAGAATATACAGACTGTGCCACACACACACACAGCAGCCCAGCCCCAGCACCTGTACACGCAGCTCTTCCAGCTCCCTGGTCTTGTCCAGCAGTTCTCCTCTCAGCTCGGCCAGGAGCAGCTGCAGCCTCTCCTGGCCCGCCTGCTTGTCACTCAGAAGACGCTTTAGTTCACTCTGCCCCCGTGTAAACTCATCCTGCAGCCTGGGAGGGGAGGGACAGTGGATGGAAACAAACGCACCCACGCAATCATGAGCGAGAATGGCGTGGTAAACGGCAATCATATGCCGCACAACCTTCGGAGTGAATAAAAAGAATGTTCCTATACACACACACACACACAGGGTCATAAATAAACCCCTATACTTATACCGTACATCTACACGCACACACACACACTTTCTCACGACATTACCTGGTGTGTTCAGCCTTCAGGGCCTGGTAATTGGTCTTGTGGTTTTCACACCTCATCCTCTCATCAATCAGCATCTTCTGGAGCTCCATCTCTGAGCCCCCCAGCCCTGCAGGCTTCCCCACCCCACTGTCCAGGCTGGGGAACAGGGGGGCGGACTGGGCAAGGGCAGAGGTGTTCATCTCACACCTGTGTGATAGAGCCAGTGGAGGGAGGGAGAGAGACAGGGAGAGAGAGAAATACAGTTTAAGACCAAGGTAGCAAAATAAAAATGTCAGTCTTATCATCAGGCAATGACTCCATTATTAAAAAAATTATGGACAGTTGGATTTACTCCGTTGGTCTAAAATTCAGTTAAATCTAACCAACTTCTCGAGGAAAGACAAGCTGTGGACTGCTCCGATTGAAGGTGGGACACAGAAAAGATTATGTTTTAAGAATTGAGCTCAGTGGCACTGATAAATTAACCAACATCATGGTTACCATGGCAGCCCCGAGTTCCCCAGCCACTTATGTTTGCCATTCCAAACCGCTTAGCAAAATGCCTAACGAGAAAGCCATGTCTCAAGTGATTTCTCAACCCTCTCTGTTGTGGATACGGTCTGGGAGCCACTGGGTGATTACGCTTGATTGCAGAGCACCGCATTTCACATGCCAGACACTTAAAGGAAAACGTTAACACTAGCTCGCTGACAAGCCAGCAGCAGTGTGCCTGGCTGAGACTATAAACCTCTTACCCTTTGAACCCTTTGGCTTTATTTAACTAGTAGTACAGCGTCTGCGCTGACTAGTTAAATAGTACAACTAGGATGGTGTAACTAACGCAATTCTATGGTCAACAACATCTCTTACAGCTAACTACACATTTGAGGTAGCCTACCCCATAACGCTGGCTAGCAAACACTGCTACAGAAACTTAACAGTTAGTCCTAATGAACAGCATCTCTCTAGCGAACACACAAGTCCCTTCTTTGCGCTTTGTCAAGTAACTAATAGGCTACTTGTAGCTACATTACTTTGTTTTTAAAATTGGCGCTTTCACCCCTGCTGTTCAATACCAGCTGGCTAGCGAACGATAGCTGGACTACCCGGTTATATTGAGCAAAATCAGCCTAGCTATCTAGTTACTGTCTCTGCATGCAATTAACGTACCGCTGTGGTCTGGATATTGCAATGCCATACGGTTGAAGTAAATAATATAGTTTTCTTGGAAATCGGAAAACGTCCTACCTGTCGGAAACTCATTGACTTATTGCTACCGACTGGAGCTAATCCGAACTACAAGTGCGCGGGGGATGACGGGAAATACCTTCTTCTTCTGGTGACGTCGAAACACAGATGCGCCCCCTGGAACATAGACATATATATGTATATGCCCTGGAGTACCTGAGCGTGTAGTTTGCTGTCAAAATCGAACAGCTACAAAGTATATTTGTACAAATATGTAGATTTTAAACTTTTACAGTTTCTACAGTGTAGTGGCTACATAAAATGTTAACATTAAAAAACATACCAATACATTTCATGAATATGTCCGTATATGCTGTTATTGTATTGAAATGCTTACATTTGAAATAACAACATCCAACTGAACAATAAATCACATTTTGGTAAAAAAAAAATATATATATATTATGGAGGATATGCCATCAGGATATAGAGGCAAAAAACTATATATTGGTATTATACAACTAAACATTATTACACATATTCCTGCCCATGTATACAGTACAGTTTGACATGTTGAATATCTTGGTATATGATAAGCTACACATTTCTCATATTAAAAGTAGCTTGAATGCGTCGTGCCCATTCATTCTCTATGGTAGTCCTTAACTCTACGGGTGTAATATTCTTAAAGGCCTCTGGTAGCGCTGTTCCAACTTTCCCATAGACACCCATAGAGGGAGGGGTGGGTGAAATGAAAAAAACATGTTGCTGCCCGGTCTCGAACCAGGGACCTTTCACGCGATATTTCTCTCTTCATATCTATCTATGAACAATACATTTTCGTGCATGTCAATAGTGGAGTTTTCAACACTGTCTTATCTTGCCTAAGACTCAGGAAAAAGGGAGGGGTGGGTGGAAAAAAAAACATGTTTCCGCCCGGTCTCGAACCGGGGACCTTTCGCGTGTTAGGCGAACGTGATAACCACTACACTACGGAAACTGATGTCTGATAGATTGATAAAGGTGATTTAATAGTAAATTGAATATATTATAGTTTCGATCTATTTTCACAAACTAAATTTTAATTATTTAGCTGTACATACCTTGTGCCAGCATCCTGGTATTGGCAACCCATCCCAACCCTGTGGAGACAGGACATAAGTGTTATCAAATTAACTTACCTAATTAATCACAAATAATCACATATTCATAACCATCTAGTTACCAACAGTTTAAATACCACTGTCACTGACAAAATCACAAACAAGGTTATTGTCTAATCATTATTGCATCATTTATCTAGGCAGGGTTAACACAGGAATGAGGGAGGGGCAGAAAGTCAGGAAGCAGTAACACTATACCAATGGGCAAGGGGTGTCAGAGGATGCCCCCCCCCCACCCCCCCCCCCCGCCCCGAGGAGCTATTTACCTCCATTGATTTGCTGAAAACCAAGTGGTTTTGAGTCACTTCTATTTAAAGTCAATCAACGTACAACTATAATCAAGCACACAAACTAGGACTGGGATGGGAATGGCTAAAATGGCACTTGCTAGAGCTAGGTACATAATACTCTTATTTGTCGACATGGACCAGTACAAAAAAGGCAGCAACAATGGTTATAGTGAAAGGAATGGCAGTCAAATCAGAAGTGTTACAGCGCGGGATTAGACATCCGACCCCCTATATATCCATCCTTGACGCATTCCGTGTCAAGGTGCCTCTTGAGGAAAAGTAGAGGGATGAAATACGAAAAGCATGTTTCCGCCCGGTTTCGAACCGGGGACCTTTCGCGTGTGAGGCGAACGTGATAACCACTACACTACGGAAACTGATGACTCTGATAGGTCCCTGACACATATACAACTGTGACGAGTCGGGGTTTCACATACACATTCAAGAATACACCTACACGCTTTGGTGTTAAAGCATAAAACATTCCTTGGCTTATTCACCCCCCCACCAAACATAGACTTTACAGCTCCATTCAGTTCAAGTTAGGCTATGACACTCACAATATACTCCTGATTTTCAGTAGACAAGTCAAACTCACAGATACCGTGACAAATGTGTTTATTTTTCATTAAAATCTCAAATGTCGACATATACTCAATGAATTCTCTTCTCCCCTTTTTACTGCACTGCGAAGCGGCAAAAAGTTTTAAATACACAAATTACAATCATTCAGATGTCACGCATCCTTACGACAAAACAGAAGTGCTAAAACACAATTCTCTCCTGCACAGGGATCATAATGGGAAAGGCGAAATTAGTCTAGAGCACATACTCACTGAGTAACAATCCTTTTTTAATATTTCTGATAAGATTAGATTGTATCAAACACATGAAAACTGAAGCCACCCTAATGTCTGGCGTAACAAACTCTAACCATGAGATTCCCCGGTCAGAAGTATAATTGTAATGAGATGGAGCACATATGAAGTTGTAACAGACATGCAGACAGACACGCAACTTTACTTCTCAGTATGATAAAATATAACAGAGCAGATGACTATGCCAACAGCCATACATTTACAAATGTACTGAAATGGGTGACTTGGATGAAGTGGCTTAAACAGAACTTATTATGCCATGACTGAAATTAGTACAGTAATCACATAATACCGTGTCAAATAATGGCAAGATATTAATGAACTACAACTCTGAACACAAAACTAATTTCTCCTCCCTTTCCCTCAATCCATAAAAACAACCAAACTGAAAACTAATCACAGGTATCCTGTGTAACTTTTGAGAACGCAACTGACAATGGAAACACTCATCTATGCCCATTTTATGCATTAAGGCACATTTAACTCTTTATAAGAGTATTTTTGCACAGGAATCACTCACTACACCAATGGCTTGTTCATAAAATCAACATCAACTCAAAATTGGCCCAGCGTAATGCACTGGAATAACAAACAAACAAAATCCAGCAAGCAAACAGTGCTTTTACTTAAACAAAACAATATTTCAGTTGGCCCAAAACAATGAAAATAATAACAACATTTCAGTTGGCTCAAAACAATGAAAATAATACCAACAACAACTATACAACAACTATGTACAATAGCAATATATATATATATGTATAAAAATAAATTAAAAATCAACAGAATAAGGTATCCTACAGCGCTCGTATTCAGGACTTGTTGATGGTTTTGAGCGACACCTTGTTGTCTCTCCTGTATCCAGGCAAGCGTCTTGTACCTTCCTGTGTGTTCAGCTGGAGCTGCCGAGACGGAGAGCAAGGGCAGTCAAGTGGTTATTACCATAGATATATATAAAAGGGTAGATGTCTCGTTCGCGTTGCCGGACAACGGAGTCGAACGTCCGCACATGGCGGCCATCTTGCTACAGTCAACTCGCTCACCCATAACATTGTGTTGATGCTACATGTACTTCTTAAATGACCATGACTTGCTCAAATTTCAACCGATTTTGAAACGGTTTGGTTTGTTAATCTGTCATTTCATCACATACCTATAGTACACAAAGAAACTAAACATTCATCCAGGACCCTCGTGCTACATAACAAGTTGTGGAAGAGAAATGCTGTGACTGTAAACACAACATACTAACCATATGTGGACATAGCAGTAAAAAAACAGGTGTCTGGGCTGGGAGGAACAGGGTGTCTGGGCTGGGAGGAACAGGGCGTCTGGGCTGGGAGGAACAGGGTGTCTGGGCTGGGAGGAACAGGGTGTCTGGGCTGGGAGGAACAGGGCGTCTGGGCTGGGAGGAACAGGGTGTCTGGGCTGGGAGGAACAGGGCGTCTGGGCTGGGAGGAACAGGGTGTCTGGGCTGGGAGGAACAGGGTGTCTGGGCTGGGAGGAACAGGGCGTCTGGGCTGGGAGGAACAGGGCGTCTGGGCTGGGAGGAACAGGGTGTCTGGGCTCACCTGTCAGCAGTATCCTGCTCTTCAGGCTCAGCGGGGCTGTCTGGTCTCGAGGACGAAGCTCCCTGCTTCACCATGTCTGACAGGAGACAGGACCAGGGTTACACACCACACACACTGCCAACAGACACACACACACACACACAGCGCCAACAAATACACACACAGTCCCCTACCCTGCAGCCAGCGGATCTGCGTGGCGGGGCCGTAGCCCTGCTCGTTCTTGGCCGCGATGCGGAACACGACGGCGGGCCGGTTGGGGGCGGAGCAGTCGATGTCAGCGTTGGCCAGGTGGGCGGGGCTGACGGTGCAGAAGGTCTTGGTGCCGCGGTAGATCCTGATGAAGGCCAGCTGGGTCGGCCGCTCGCTGGAGCTGGGCCGGCTCTTCTTCACGGCCAGGTACATGGAGTACTCAAGGATCCTACCGGAGGGGGACGAGGGGGACTCCCAGGTGATGTGGACGGAGTCGTTAGCCTGGGGGAAGAGGGGCGACGAGAGGGTCAACATCTCGTTGGGTTTAGGGTCCACCTACAAGATATGTGGTTGTTTTCTAAAACCCATTTATGTTCCTTAACGGAGGGAACGTGGTCTGGATGAACATGGGTGTAGGCTGGAAGACACCTCTGCCTACAGTTTAAAACCATAGAGTCAAATAACTACAATTCCAGCATATTTCGTTAATATTGTAGTGCTGAAAGGTAATGCTGCACCTTGGTGATCTTGACAGCAGAGGGCGCTCCAGGGAAACCTGGCTGGCAGGTCTTGAACTCGCTGGAGGGGCTGAAGTCTCCCTGGCCACAGCTGTTGGTGCCAGCCACCCTGAACCTGTAGGTGAGGCCAGGAGCCAGGGGCTGGGCCGTTCTACCCTCGTAGTCCTGGGGCCCCGGCAGCTGCTCCCGGAGAGAGGGAGGAGGTAGAGAGGAAGACAACAGGTAGAGGAGAGGAAGCAGGTAGAGAGGAAGAGAACAGGTAGAGGAGAGGAAGAGAACAGGTAGAGGAGAGGAAGCAGGTAGAGAGGAAGACAACAGGTAGAGGAGAGGAAGCAGGTAGAGAGGAAGAGAAAAGGTAGAGGAGAGGAAGAGAACAGGTAGAGGAGAGGAAGCAGGTAGAGAGGAAGAGAACAGGTAGAGGAGAGGAAGCAGGTAGAGAGGAAGAGAACAGGTAGAGGAGAGGAAGCAGAAGACAGGTGGAAGTGAAGAGGTGTAGGAGATGTTGGAGGTTGAGAAAGAGATATGGAGAAGGAGAGGTGAAGGAGGAAAAGAGGATAGGAGTGACATGTTTCCTCAAAAAGCCCCAAGTTCAAAAAAAGGTCGATAACGCAACGAATAAATGTTCTGTGATGACTCGATTGGATCCAAGCCGAAGTACACAGAACTGCCGATATTCACCGTGTGACACGGCAGAGTTTCCACGGCGACCTACCTCTTGAGTGTTGCTGGGCTGGCTGTTGGAGGCGGCGCCCTGGTCATCCTCAGGCAGGTAGTACTGGGTGACTTCACAGAAGAGGGATTTAAACACGCCCACATCGTACCACCTCAAGTCCTCCGGCTTCTCCCCAGGAACCTGCACAGACCAGCCAAACAGGAGAGACTTCAACACAATGGCATTTTTTTGTTGTTTTATAAAACGTTTGTTTGAATTAACTGGATGCTGAATGGCTTGTGATGCTTGTGTCTGTGTGTGGTGTCTCCTACCTGTTCTGTGTGAGAGCTGGGATCAGAGCAAGGGTTGTCACTGGGGTCTTTTGGTGCTACAGATGACAGAGAAGAGAACATTACCACGGAGAGAATACCACTGAACACCCTGACGATAGTTCAAGTCTCTTGTAACTGGAGGTTAGTGTGTGTTTGGTCCTCCATGTTACCTGGCTGGCACTGGGGTGCGCTGCCCTCCTCAGAGTCCAGGGGCCTGGAGGTCACTGAGGGGTCAAGCTCCCGTCCTGGAGGTCCTAGCGAGGCTAGAGGTTACAAACAGAGGGCAAGAAGTCACAGGTCAAGGGTCAAAGGTGAGCCATGCAAAAACTAAACACAAACTAGGAAGTCCGAGACACATCGTTAATTCTCATTCTACCCCGAACTAGAGCCTTCTACAGGCAGTGTGTAACATCTCCAAAATGCTTCTTTTAAAATGTATTTTAAACGTTTGTTTCTTAGATCTTTGGTTCAAGTTAGTGGCAGACGTACAGGGCTGTGTGAGTGCTGCCCCCTGGCTGTCTCCAGCTGCATCGCTCTGGTCTCCTGCCTGGGGGTCACTCTCAGACACCTCCATGAAGGAGTCGTGCTCCTGTGGGCCCCCTGCCGAGGCCTCATCCAGGGCCTGGATGGAAGGGGCACCTGGGAGGAGAAAACCACAAGAGTTCCTCAACCTTTACTAAGTGGTTATCGATGTAAACCAGTAAGCAGTGGCGATATTGTTTCCCCTGACCTGGCTGCTCCAGTAAGTGACCCCCTTGGTTCTCGGTGCTGGGCGGGGCAGCGGGCCAGGCCGCGGAGCCAGCAGGGGGGGCGCTGGAGGTGGAGACGGGCTGGAGCTGGAGGAGGTAGCACTCTGCTGCAGGTAGGGGGCGCCAGGCTACATGGAGCATGCTGATGGTGGACTTGACCAGCAACACAGCCACAGGGGTGGTGGGACGCTCTGGAACAAGACAGCAAAAAAAAAAAAAAAAAAATACCCCTCTCATTTCTTTCAGGGACAATGCACACTGATCAACAGCAAAACTGTAAGTGCGCCAGAGTTAGCCAGAGAGGCTAATTTTCATCTGCAGCCTAAAATGACAAAATATACAATATGGCGTGTGTGTGTTGTTTGTGTATGTGTGTGTCTGCATGCACGCATGCGAGCAACTGCAGTTTTGCGAGCAACCAGGAGTGTTTACAGTTTCACAACACTTTGCTCCAGGCGTGTTTTTCAAGGAAGATATGGTGGTTTAATAGTTCAACCGGTAAAGCAGTAACTCCTGTCCTCACCCGTCTCCAGGTACCACAGGTCCTTGCGGCACACCTGGTTGTTCCAGGTCTTCCTGTATCCGTCTCGGCCGCTCCAGATGTAGAGACGGGAGCCGATGGTGGCGGCACAGTGGCCGGCCCTGGCCCGGGGTCCGCCGGCCTGGGGGCTGCTGGCCTGGGACTCCTCCCACTGGCCTGCTGACTCCTCCCGCTGGCCTGCTGACTCCTCCCGCTGGCCTGGGACTCCTCCCACTGGCCTGCTGACTCCTCCCGCTGGCCTGCTGACTCCTCCTGCTGGCCTGCTGACTCCTCCCGCTGGCCTGGGACTCCTCCCACTGGCCTGCTGACTCCTCCCGCTGGCCTGGGACTCCTCCCACTGGCCTGCTGACTCCTCCCGCTGGCCTGCTGACTCCTCCGGACTGAAGCTCTGCCACATCATGGTGTCTGGGGGGAGTGTTTTAAAGTGAAGTGCGTTTTAAAGTGAAGTGTGACAGGGAAGGTAGAGAGACATACAAATACAGAGAGAGTGCAAGAGAGAGAGAGAAGAAGAAAATGCAAGCGAGAGACCGAGAGAGAGAGAGAGAGAGAGAGAGAGAGAGAGAGAGAGAGAGAGAGAGAGAGAGAGAGAGAGAGAGAGAGAGGACAACAGGGAAAGGCGTGTGAGAGGGCGCCCCCTACTGACCCAGGTGCAGAGCGGACAGAGAGCCACTGCAGGCCCATTCAGCATCTGAACCGTCAGACTCCTTAGACTCTGCAACAGGGACCCATCCCCCAAACACATACATCCTAAAACACACATACGCACAATGACAAATACACACAGACATGCCGGTAAGTGTTACTGTGGTAACATGTCATGTACAGCATGCTTATAAACAGTGATACGATTCACACTTTAATGCAAATGTAAAGATAAAAACAACACAAAGCCAGTACTTGTTATCTATCAGGTTGGCAGAGTGTAGGCTTCTCGGTAGTGGGTTGGGTCCTTTAGTTTCGGGACAGGACCAGATCATGGAGTCTGATAGGGGAAGGGAATAAAATCAACACAAACGTTTGTGTGGGTGTACAACACACCTACTATATCCCCCGAAGTGTTTAGGACAAAATAACAGTGGAGTCAGGTGGCTGAGCGGTTAGGGAATTGGGCTAGTAATCCGAAGGTTGCTGGTTCGATTCTGGCTGTGCAAAATGACGATGTGTCCTTGGGCAAGGCACTTCACCCAACTTGCCTCGGGGAGAATGTCCCTGTACTTACTGTAAGTCGCTCTGGATAAGAGTGTCTGCTAAATGACGTAAATGTAACAATGATGTTTGGCGTGTAACAATGAGTCCTACCCAAATCAAGCTGCCAGAGGTCATTGAGCCGATGGCCAGTCATTCCTCCATAGATGTAGAGTTTGGGAGAGCCCATTCCACTGTACACAACGCATGTGTGGGACTCCCTGGCCGAGGGGCCACCCCCCTTGGTCTCTGGAATGGTCCAGCCCTTCACTCCTGACACGGACTGCAACTCTAGCTCGTAGAAGTCATCCAAGTACCTGTGGAGAGGGGGAGTAATTAGGAGATCATCATCAACCTAGGAAAAGTCACTTACGGTGGAATACAATTTCAATAAAGATTTAATAAAAGGGGAGGGTATAGCTCAGTGGTTAGAGCACTTGACTGGAGAGTCCAAACTGTACCGTTCGTCGCTTTGGCTAAAAGCATCTGCTAATTGAATACATTACATTATAAATATTTTAAGTGTTAATTTTCTACGTGGGAGTTACTTCAGGCTTCAGTTGCTAACTGAAAATAGTTACGACTGAAATCCCAGCACCTAGACAAAGGGGAACCACACATCTGCATGCATGTCACCTCAAACCGACAATCATAAGCACTCTAACCACTGTTCCATTACCTTTCTTGATTTGACAGATGAAAGCCTTCTGAGGCCAACTTACCTCATGACATTGCGGTTAGGGTGCTCGCTGACATTAGCCAATCCCCCAAACATGTAACACTTGTTTCCAAAAAGGGTGAAACTGTGACCAATACGGGGACATGGTGGTAAAGCGTTTCTAGGGGGCCTCGGTTTCAGTCTTTTCCACAGCCAGCGGCTAGCCTGACAAACATGGGGTTTAAAGATCGTTATTAACTTCGGGAACTTGCTACTTCAGACACTAGAAACAAAAGGGGCGAGTGAAACTGCACCTGTAGTTCATACACGCTGTTGCTGTATTTGCCAAACTCCAACATGCCCCCAAAGACAAGGACTCGCGTCCCCTCGCAAGCGAAGCCGTGGGCCGCACAGCCGGGTGGGATATCCCCTCTCACCGCGGGCAGGAACCACTGTTTGGACACTTGGGAGAAACACAGGGTTGCGTTCATTCACAACTAAGACAGCTAGCGATGGAAGGTAGCTCCATAATGCTGAAGTTGTACGTCAAAGACATTTCTTGAAAAACATTAAATGTTTTGCTAGTAGATGGTCAGCTAGTGGTCTGACGCGTTACTGTACCCGGTAGATGCTTAACTGCATTAGCTAGCTTTTTCTAGCTGAACATATAACGTTCTCCGTTTGGTAGATGCATGAAAATGCATGTAATTTTTAAGGAACTATAGCTGCCTGGCTGCACTGTAGGCTCGCCAGCCTTGATAACTTGCAGAGGAGTAGTAATGTTAGGTAGTTAGCTAGCTGGCTAGCTAGCTGTACAGTGCTAGCTAGTTAGCATACCAGTGTTGTAAACATGGAGATCCTCCGCTATCCCCTCGTTTCCACCTCCAAAAACGATAATGAGTTCCCGGATAGCTGCAGCGCGATGCCCGTGCCTCGGCCATGGAATTCGTCCCGTAAATGACTGCACTTTTTTCCATAACGGCCCTTCTGTAGCCATTGTCCGGTGAGGAACTTTATCCACCGGGATTTGATCCATGGTCTTAGTGCTTAACTTACGGGGCTTGATTGGCGCTCATTGTCGTTATTGGAGATAAATGGGCGGAGCACATGTACCCACCTATCGCGTTGTTACGTTCCATCTGTGCCTGTAAAACTTTTGCATCTTATGGGACATTATTTTTTGTAACTTTGTAAAAGTGGTTTGTGAAGAAATTGGAGAGTATCCCTTCACTAAAGTGAAAAATACACACATCCACAACTGTGTTAAGTTTGTAATATAGGTAGGCCTACGCAAATTTTTTGTTGTGTTGTGCTTTTATTTTGGGACCCCAACTAATCACTCTTCCTTTGAGGTCTATTTCCGGGAGGCGTGTTTTCATGGAGTGCACACGTGAGAATACGGCCACGGGACTCCAGCAGGTGTCGAATACGTTTGGCTGAACCGACCAGTCCAAGAAAAGAGGGGGGAGGAGGTAGAAGGGTTTCGTTAAATTTTGTTTTGTTAGGTATTTCTTCCGTTTATTATGCTTTTTTGTTTAATCTGTATTAGGCTGAAACCATTTAGATTTTGTACATGTAACTATTACTCATGTTAAACTGTAAATATACTTTCTAAATATATTGTGGGAGTGTGTGTGAGAGAGAGATAAAGTAAAAACCAGAGTTCTGGAGAAATCCCGGCCTGACTGCGGCTGCTCGTTTTTACATCCCCCTTCACACTGATTTCCGTCCTGTTTGTAGGGTTCGAATTACGGGGGCGGGTTTGGACCCCCCCAAAAGAGGTAAAAAATAACAGGTCGCGGGGGGTCGATACATTTATATATCGTTCTTACCTGTAATCGTAACCCCTCCGAATGTCATTGTATGATTCGCACTAAGGGTTCACCACCATCAAAACCTTGGTTCTATACCTACTGGTTTGAATTAGACCTTATGCCTGAACATGTCTCAGAGAACAACATGTGACGTAAGCAAATTGTGAGAGTGTGTGTCTTGAGTATGTGTGCATGTACGACTGCTGTTTTGTAACCTATGGTTTCCTTCCCAGAAGGAAACCCATTTTTGTAATCAGTGGACACAACCGTATACAATGTTCATGGGACACACACACACTCACTCCTTAATCTCCTATGGGGCCAGGTCATATCCAGAGCAGGGCACCAGGGCACACACGCCATCCGCTTCAACACACACACACACACACACACCTAAATGGAAGTAGACATTCATAAATCACGCATTATGCGTGACTTACACAATAATTCTTGAAAAGTCATTGTCACATGACAAAATTCGATGACAATCGAATTCATAGGACATTAGTCCACATCAGACTTTTATATACAGCTTCATAAAGAAAACTGGTCAGCAAGAGTGCAAAAGAGTGTGTGGATATAGGTATGTGTGTGTAGGAACAGGAACCCCTCCCACTGCTTGCAGGAAGGTGACGTCAGTTGGCATGAAGGTAGTCGGAATTACAATATTACCCTGTGTGTGTGTGTGTGTGCGCGCGCGTGCGTGCGTGAAGGAGAGAAATAGATAGTGCGTGTGTGCGTGTGTCTGGAGGGAGGAGAGAGAGAGGCTCCAGTGTGTGTGCGCGTGCGTGTGTGTCGCGCGCATAGAGTAGGAAAAGCGTGTTTACACAGACTGCCGAACGCCTGGGGAATAATGCGCGAGAGGAAGTGAGCCGGCTCTCTGTCTGCGCGCTCCGACTTCCTGCTCAGAAGAAGGAGAAAAAAAATCTCCGGATCCCCTTACAGTCTCGAGCCCCGTAGCCCAGACGGCATCAGCATGGAAAACCAGCGCATTATACGGAATTCACTTTAAAAACATCTAAGAGAAACAGACGTTTCTTCCGCCAGGGTATGTGGACACATTGGCTTATTCATAATAACTTTATTGACACCGAATAGACTCCGAGTTTAAACTCGATTAAATTGAACTCTGAAGCTTTGCGAAAAAAATTGGTTGGAAATATGATAGCTTATAATTGTCCATCATCACAATGAACTTGAAATTGTAGTGACTGTTTACGCCTTTTCTTGTCTGCCATTAATGATTTGCGATTGTTTCTGTCTTCATGAAAACAAGTTGAAAATTATAATTTTCCATGTCTTAGAGTTCACCCTTCCCGTTTAATTATAACCACACGCTGTCATTATAAATGCCCGTTTCATTAATGGTGGGCTACGATTGTCAACGGTGAAGTGCTGCTGTTGTTTGTACAGTTTTTGGGACGGAAGTTACCGTTGACGTTAATGCGCTCGTGTCCCTTTAAAAGCTGTAGTAGACTTTCTGGTTTGTCTGGACTTTGCAGACTAATTGCCATGCGCTTCCGGATTGAAACTGGCAGCAGACAACATCTTGAAAATGAGTCATTGGTACAAACAAAGAATCGTTTGAGCTATCCAGCCTCTCCGTGGCCGATGACTCTGTCCTCAGTCAATCCCTATGCAACCTTTGTGTGAGTTACCAAGGTCAAGTCGACGTTTCGGAGTAGTTAGCGGGGAAAGACAACTTGGCATCAAAGTGTTGCCCAAGTGGATGAGCGCATCGCGCACGGTCCCCGCAGTGGCAAGTTTAATTTTCCACTGACGGGGCGCATTTTAGTCATCACACAAACACACCAAACACACACATAGACACACACACACGACAAACACATAAGGGGCAAAAGTATTCCAGTCGACTCTTCTCAAACTTACATTTAGCAGACGCTCTTATTCAGAGCGACGTACAGGGACATTCTCCCCGAGGAAAGTAGGGTGAAGTGTCTTGCCCAAGGACACAACGTCATTTATCACGGCCGGGAAACGAACCAACAACCTTCTGATTAATAGCCAGACTCCCTAACCGCTCAGCCATCTGACCCCCTCTTTGAGCCCAGATAGGCTACATTCCTTGTTACAATCTAATTATTAAGCACACAGTACCAGTCTGTGTTTATACCTCAAATAGCAACTTGTTCAGCAGGCAGGATAGTTCTAAGCTTCTTGTGTCTAGGATATCCCAAAATAAACAGTTCCTGCTGCTTTGTCTCCTAACAGAGAATGGTAATGACTGCAGGGCATGAAGAGAGCAGCGCTCATCCGTCAAAAGACATGCCAGAGTATAAGAGACCGGGGGGACAGTTGGAGAACTTGCATATGCTTTCTCCATATGTTGTTGTCTACAGTGTGTGTGTGTGTTTGTGTGTGTGTGACCCAGCGGAAAAAGGAAAACCTCCATTTGTCCCATCCGCCAGGACCCTGTGTTTCCGGTGGCTCCCAGTGACAGGAATTCCTACCTTTGAGTTAAGGCCGGCATGTCCAGGAAGACGCCCCTGCAGCAGAATGACAGGAAGTCCTCTTTTAGACAGCTTTATAGTCTCCCGCCACACACGCCACACACATACAGAGACAAACATGCCAAGCATGCAGGCACACACATATACAGACACACACACACACCTGCGCTGAGAGGGGGTGAGATGGTGGCGTCTTCATGTGGTTCCCCTTCCCCTCTCTGGGGCTGCCGTTCACATGGATGGTTGGGAGGCAGAAAGAGAATCTCTCTCTGTCTCTCTCTCTGTGTCTCTCTCTCTGTCTCTCTCTCTGTGTCTCTCTCTCTCTCTCTCTCTCTCTCTCTCTGTGTCTCTCTCTCTCTGTCTCTCTCTGTGTCTCTCTCTTTCTCTCAGACATCCTGAGGACACACACACAGTCCCAGGTAAACACTCTTGCTGGGCGGTGGCTCTGCTTGGCATAAGGTCACCGACCACATCCTCTTTTGTTACCATGGAAACATCCCCAAACCCTGCACTGTCTGGTACTGGTTGGCCCTAGACATGGCCCCTTTAGCTCGCTCTCGCTTTCTCCCTCTCCCTCTCTCTCTCTCTCTCTCTCTCTCTCTCTCTCCCTCTCTCTCTCTCTTGAGTGCCATTGATTCGTCTTGAGTAAACATAATCAAAAGTGGTGTGAAATACAGTATTACTGTCCTCATTCACAGATAACTATTATTTACTCTGCTGTCGTGTGTGTGGTAGGCAGGCAGCCAAGTTCTCACTGGACTAGAGTGTGTGTGTGAGAGTGTGTCTGCAGGTGTGTGTGTCTTTGGCCCTATCCAGAAACAAAGTCTAGGTTCCTCTTCCTTCAGTACGAGGAGATGCCACAGTTACTAAGAAAACCGAAAGTCTTATGTTTATGGGTCAAAGCATGTTCTGTGTTTGTATTTTCGGAGGGGTGTGTGTGTTTGTGAGTTGATTTTGATACTGTATGTAGTGTGTGTGTGTGTGTGTGTGGAGGTTTGCATTTGCATAATGTGTGTTTGCTTGTGTGTTTGTATTTGTGTTTGTGTTTATGGCCTGTAATGTGGCAGGAAATGCCTTTCTGGGTTGGGGGCGGAACTAGGACAAGATTCTTGTACTTGAGGTTTACAACGAGTCTGATTGTGTGTGCGTGAGATATTGTGTGTGTACAAATCCTAGCTTTGACATCCTTTTTTCTTCTTCCATCCCTCCTTTCATCCATCCTACCCATGCATCCCTCTATCCTATCCTGTCCTGCCCCTCCTTCCCTCCTTCCCTCCTTCCTTCCCTCCCTCCCTCCTTCCCTCCTTCCCTCCTTCCCTCCTTCCCTCCTTCCCTCCTTCCCTCCTTCCCTCCTTCCCTCCCTCCCTCCCTCCCTCCCTCCCTCCCTCCCTCCCTCCCTCCCTCCCTCCCTCCCTCCCTCCCTCCCTCCCTCCCTCCAGTCATGGAGAGTGCCATCACGCTATGGCAGTTCCTGCTGCAGCTGCTGCTGGATCAGAGCCACAAGCACCTGATCTGCTGGACGTCCAACGACGGAGAGTTCAAGCTGCTGAAGTCTGAGGATGTGGCCAAGCTGTGGGGCCTGCGCAAGAACAAGACCAACATGAACTACGACAAGCTGAGCCGAGCCCTGCGCTACTACTACGACAAGGTACACATAGACACACAGGAGACACACACACAGACATACACACGACTGACAAGGATACCAAACTGTAGCCTGTCCCTAAATCTGTGTGTGTACAAGACAGTTGTACATTTAGAGAATTAAAACTCATCTCTGACCATGTCGTTCTCCCTCCTAGAACATCATCAAGAAGGTGATTGGTCAGAAGTTCGTCTACAAGTTCGTGTCATTTCCTGAGATCCTGAAGATGGACCCGGCAACGGTGGAGATGGGGCGGGGCTCAGAGGAGGGGGGTGGCGGCCTGTCCGAGGGAGAGGGGGGGGAGGATGAGGGGGGGAGGGGCATCCCCGCCGGCAGGAACGAGTACCTCCACTCAGGCCTGTACTCCTCATTCACCGTCAGCTCTCTCCAGCACCCGGACATGCCTCGCCCGCCCGACTTGCACCGGCCAATCAAGGTGGAGCCCAGACACGATCATCTTGACGACAGCTCAACGGTTATACGCTTCGTACCCAACCGCGGGGCTCTGCCAGTTATGTCCCTCCCCCCCGCCTCCCCCCCGTCCTCAACGGAGGGCTACCATTCGTTCAAACTCTCCCCTAGACCCGCCCGCTCCTCGTCATGCTCCTCCTCCTCGCCACCGCTTAGCCCCGCCCACACGCTGTGGAGAGGGCGGAGCCCCGTCCCAGAGACTCACGAATTAGAGCACAGCGCTCAACCTCTCAACCTATCGTCTGGTCACAGGGAGAGAGCCAGGGCCACTCCCACGCCAGAGAAGAGGGGCTTAGCCAATAGCTTCCCGCCTAAAACCAGGAAGCCCAAAGGGCTGGAGATCTCGGCCCCTTCCCTTCTCCTGACAGGAAGTGACATCGGCTCTATCGCCCTCAACAGCCCAGCACTGCCCTCAGGGTCTTTGACGTCTGCCTTCTTCACTGCACAGGTCAGCCCCACCAAAACACACACACACAGACAGACTCACTCTCTCTCTCTCTTACACACACACACACACACACACACACACACACACACACACACACACTGCAGAGGAGAAGAGAAGCTGAAGTGTGATCAGTAGTGGAAGGACATTAGGGGAGGAGGTAGGAAAGTAAGAGCGCAAGAGGGGGATGGAAGGAAGAGAGAGAAAGAGGTAAACGGAAAAGAGAGAGTGAGGGGAGGGCGGGCGGGCGGGGTAAACTGTAAGTGAAGCCATATGTTCCTTAAGCTCTTGAATCACCGGTGCGAGGCTGGGTACAAAACACACACGCACACACACACACATGCACACACATAGGCACACTACAAGATGATGACAAAATATGTCTACATTACAAATGATTCGTAACTGCCTCTCTCTCTCGCCAGAGAGTGAGATTAAGGGAGAGAAAATGAGGGAGGGGATGGAGATATAGTGAGTAATAGAGAGAGACAGAGAGAGGGAGAAAGAGACACAGAAACAGAGAGAGATGTCATGTGTAGCTGAGCCAGAATTGAGTTCAGTGACCTCAAGACGTTACCTAAGTAAGCAGTGAACTGGACAGACTCCAAAAGAGATGGTGGACCTTTATTCCTCCTTCCTTCCCTCTCTCCTTTTTTTTTATCTTTCTTCCCTCCCTCTCCCCTCCCTTTGGCTCTTTTGCTCACTAAAACAACACACACACAGTGGCTGGCCTCAAAGACCACAGGAAGAACCGTCACTGCTGTTTGTGTGTGAGTCAGACAGACAAGTGATAATTCACACATCTGATGTTGTAATGGTTTCTAGTAAAGATATGTAATGAACTCATTTCACAAAGTGAAACTGTGTGTGTCTTGTGTGTGTCTTGTGTGTGTCTTGTGTGTGTCTTGTGTGTGTCTTGTGTGTGTCCTGTGTGTGTCCTGTGTGTGTCCTGTGTGTGTCCTGTGTGTGTCCTGTGTCCAGACTCCCTCTGGCCTCCTCCTCGCCCCCAGCCCCCTGCTGTCCAGCATACACTTCTGGAGCAGCCTGAGCCCTGTGGGCCCCCTCAGCCCTGCACGTCTGGGCGGCCACGGACCCCTCTTCCAGGTATCTCTCTCTCACACACACACACGAACAGAGACACACACATTCACACATACAGGAAGATAGGGTGGGACATGGACAGGGGAACAGAGAGGCGGGGAGAGAGGATACGGGGACTGGGAAGGGAGAGGAGACGAGACGAGTTATCAGAGGATTGTGGGTAAGAAGATAGGCAGTAAGGAAATAGATAGTAAGGAGGCTAGTGTTCAGTGTTGTCCTTCTGCGCTGACAGAAAGAGGAGCTGGTGAATGTCACATGAAGGAGAGGGTCAGTTCATCACCCAGAGCATTCCTCCCTCCTTAGCAGCCCAGGATCACATGACCCCCCTGACACTTACGTCTGTCTGAATCTGTGTTAAGACGTTGACTGCAACTGTGCTTTCATGTGTGTGTGTGTGTGTGTGGGGGGTGTGTGTGCGTGGGTGTGTGTGTGTGCACAGGTTTCAAAATAAGCTGCAGATGTTTCCTTTCTGGTGTGGATGGAGGAGGGGGGGGGGGGGGGGTTATTGGGCAGCTTCCTGTAAAGGGGGGCTTGGGGGGGGGGGGGAAGGAGCCCACCCACTTCCATCAGCGTCCTCAAAACAGGAAGGGCCCCCTCCTGAAACTCCCATGATGCACCAGGCTCTGGAGGGGATGGGCATGCAGTCGTGTCGGTCACCATTTCAAGCGAGGCTGACACTTAGGAATGTGGGATGTTGTACTTGGACTGTTTGGCATAAGGATCTGTTTACATATACCCTGAGGAGCCTTGGCTGTCCTCTGCTGCCCTCACAAAGGATGGCTGGCACGGGCCTCTCTACATCTTTGCTGATGTCTAATTTGAGGTTTGAATTCATCTAAACCCTCTTTCTTTTATTCCTCTCCGTCCGTCTCTCCATGTGTAGTTCCCAACTCTGCTGAACGGACCAATCCCAGTCCCTCTAGCTGGCCTGGACGGCTCCTCCCCTTTGCTGCTCTCTCCTGGACACCACAAGTCCTGATTCAGAACACACACACACACACACATCAGGACTGCCCATAACAAGGCTACATCAGGCCAGATCAGGACCAGGTTGGCCCCCCTCCCCCTGCTCTATCCTCGTCACTTGTCTGTGGGATCTGAGCCAGGGGTGGATTGATCCTTTCAGAGGGGAACTGACGGACGATAGTCAAGACAACGTTGGTTTCCTGCGGAGACCACGTTAAGCTAAACATTTCTGTAATTCTGATTCGTCGCTCACGTCCTTGGAGGTTTATTGAAATCCAGAGTGCCTTCCCTCTCTCTTCCAGAATGCTTTGCGCAGTTTGTGATCTTCTTAGACAGTTTTTCCTAGACACCTAGCAGACAGGGCTAGCCAGACCAAGGTTATAATTCTTAGTAAAGGTTTGTAAACTCTTGTATTGTTGTTTTGGTGTCTTAGGCTGTGAACATGGTTTGATTGTTTTGGCTTTTTGTTCTAATGGTTTTGTATTGGATTGTATCATACTGTATTCTATGCACTGTGCTTGTTTACCTTGTACCTGCTGTGCCTTTTTCAAATGTAAGAATTACATAATTGTATTATTCTTGTCCTTTTTATAGACGAAATTCCAGTTCAAAATTGAACAAAACCTTTTTTTTTGTAACAGCTTTTGTTTTTTGTTTTGTTTTTTTACAAAAAAAGGAATTGATACAAATGTATTATCATAATGATTTGCAGTCAAGGAAAATATGTTACATTTATGTTTTGAATAAAAATCAAGCATTGAATGCTATTCAATAGTACGTTACTGTTTTAGAGTATGTATGCTTTCATCCTGAAAAAACATTTGTCTCCTCAATGCAACATAAAAGACAATGACACAAGATTTTTACCAAACAGACAAAATTTACTTTGATGGTTATGAGAAATAAATAGTTCCAGTAAAAAGATATACACGGTCACTTAACGCTCCACCTGTGATTGACCACGTCAGTGTTCCAGATAGGCTGGGTTTAACAACACAGCAGGCTTTCCATGCATCAGGCACACACACACACGCACACACACACACACACAGTCTCTCTGTCTTACAGAGACAAAATCTCCCCCTAAGCTCAAGACAGTTCAGGTGAGATCAGTTCATTCTCAAACATGAAAAAGGTACGGTATTATAATATTAATAAACATCACTGTCGGTTGAAAACAACACAGTGGTCTGTTAAATCAAAAATTTCAATTTGAAATCTTTTTTTTTTTTTTTTCATTGTGTACAAACGCTGGAAGAGAATCGTCCGTAGCTGTGAAACAATGATTTATTTTTCTTTCTTTTCGTCGTTCTTCATTGAGAAGTGGAGGTGTTCCCTCCTAAACATGCCACACAGACACTGTGATCACAAGGAGAAGGTCAGAGGTCGAAGGTGGAGCTCAAACAGTCAAACAAACGTCTTAATACTGTCAGAGGAAACGGTGTTACCTCCCGTTAGACTCCGGGAGCGGACTGTTTCCACCGGAGGGACAGGCCAGCCACCCGACCTGGGTACAGCTGCTGGTGACAAGCTCAAATACATCTCCAAAAGCAAGAAGAATAAAAAGGGAGGGGGGGGGGGGGGAGGGGGGGCTCATGTGAGCACTGTTGTCTGAGGGAGACAAGGGGGAGAAGGGGAGCGAAGAAGAGAGCAAAAAAGGGAGAAATACATGAGAGAGAGAGAGGGGGGTATGAAAAGAGAGAGACAGAGAGAGAGACAGAGAGAGACAGAGAGAGAGAGACAGACAGAGAGAGACAGAGAGAAATAGAGACAGAGAGAGACAGAGAGAAAGGGCAGACGTGTTCCTGTGGGAGATCACATGACTTCCTGCCGGGTGCTCCCATGTTCCTCTCCTCCCTAATCCTTTCTTTGCGGCAGTCATGGCGACCGGAAATGTCCCGGGGAGGAAGAATTCCGCCAAAACGCACCAACCCCTCGCAACCACGGCGATCACACTGGTGGGTGGGCCTGAGAGTCCGAGGAACGCCATTGGTCGAGAGAGACCCAGAGGGTCTCTTTTCTCTCCCAATGACTAGCCTTGACTGTGCTTACTGTGACCTCTGACCCCTGTGATCTCATCCTGACCCCATCGCGAACCTCCGGGGAGGAGGAACTCTGAGAATCTTTTGGAAACGTCTTGGACCGTTCTAGAACGTCAGGGGAGGACCAGGCATCCGTTGGGCATCCCTCGTTCAGGGAAAAGACTGTCGAAGTCCAAAACACTCACACCTTCAAAGGGAAGCTCCAAAAAAAATAAACGTAATAATAATAATAACAATAATAATAAAAAAAAAGGCATTTAGTCTCTGAACACAACGACAACAACCACAACAAGAGCAAAGGGAACATCTATGATGATGACACCGATGACCGTGGGATCGTAGTAACCATAGTAACCGGACACCGAATGTAGAATATCACAACGGCAAGAACTTCACCAACCGGTTGACTGCGGCTTTGCGTGGCGTCTGGAGTTCACATCATTTTCACAAACGGCGCGTTAAATACAACAGTAGTAAGTTTAGCAGCAAAAATATAATCCCGCCCACCTCGACCCCCCCCCTCTACTCTTTAAATAAATAAACATATCCCACCCAGTAGTCTCTCTCTCTCTCTCTTTCTCTCTGTCTCTCTGTGTCAGAGGGGTGAGAGGGGTTAGGATGTGTGCTCCGTCTAGGGGGGAGGGGGGCTAATGCGGAGGGTGGAGAAGAGGAGCAGCTCCAGCCTACTCCATCAGGGGTGGGAGGGTGGGAGGGTGGAGAGGGGGGGGGGGGCATCTTGATCATGTCCCTCAGGCAGAGAGAGTCTAGAACAGCATGCTCTGTCTTCTGTTCTTACTGTTGCCTGCGGAGAGAAACACACAGTTAAGAGAAGTCACAGAGCGTGTGTGTGTTTGTGTGTAAGTGTGTGTGTGTGTGATGGGTGTGTGTGTGTGATGGATGTGTGTGTGTGCCTACTGTACCACACACCTGAATCTGAATACGAGGAATTCCGGTAGCCTGGGGTCTCTCTGAAGCTGAATATCCTTGATGGTAAATATTGATATACCTGTATGACAAAGAGCATAGTTTATTTTAGATTACAACACTGTTTGATATGGCCAGGCTGTAGATGACTAGATCAGGGCCAGGACCAGGACCTGAACCGGGACAATGGCCAGGGCCAGGAGACAGGGCCAGGAGCCAGGGCCAGGGCCAGGGCCAGGAGCCAGGACCTGAACCGGGACCATGGCCAGGGCCAGGAGCCAGGAGCCAGGGCCAGGGCCAGGAGCCAGGGCCAGGGCCAGGGCCAGGACCTGAACCGCGACAATGGCCAAGGCCAGGAGACAGGGCCAGGAGCCAGGGCCAGGAGCCAGGGCCTGAACCGGGGACAATGGCCAGGGCCAGGAGCCAGGGCCAGGAGCCAGGGCCAGGGCCAGGACCTGAACTGGGACCATGGGCCAGGGCCAGGAGCCAGGACCAGGAGCCAGGGCCAGGACCTGAACCGGGACAATGGCCAAGGCCAGGAGACAGGGCCAGGGCCAGGAGCCAGGGCCAGGAGCCAGGACCAGGACTTCTAGCCTGGCAGTAAACACTCACTCTCAGGAAGTGTGTGTATCCTCGTCCCCCAGGCTCTTAAAGTAGGCCTGCTTCATCGACTCTTCAGCTGAAATCCTTTTCTTGGACTCAAACTGGAGGGGAAAAAAGTTAACAGTCACACTGGTGGCAGATAAAGTAAAAATAGAGTATTTAGTGGATCAATATGGGTTATCATGAAGGTTGACTAACCAAGACTAACCACAATGACCCCTACAGGCCACTAGTGGTACTTCATGGGAGTGTGACAGGCTCAATGAAGCAGGACTTTTCCACTGCATGGAAAAGGTCAGGTTTTAAATATACTCACTCTCAGAAACGATAACAACAGCTCAATGCCTTCACTGTCCAACCTAAAAGAGAGGAAGGGAGGGTTGGCAAAAGAGAGAGAGAGAGGTACAGGCAGGGGAGGAGAAGGAGGTGAAGAGAAAGAGAGAAAGAGAGAGAGAGAGAGAGAGAGAGAGAGAGAGAGAGGAGAGGAGAGAGAGAGAGAGAGAGAGAGAGAGAGAGAGAGAGAGAGAGAGAGAGAGAGAGAGAGAGAGAGAGAGAGAGAGAGAGAGAGAGAGAGAGAGAGAGAGAGAGAGAGAGAGGAGAGAGAGAGAAAGAGAGGTCAGGGATGACTGGGTTTACTGTCAGCTGCCCTCGATGACAAATTGGACACCCTGGCTCACAAGAGGAAGGAAGTGGAGAGTCAACTCTCCAAAGTTCCACAGGATTTCCTGCCCTGGCTACATGCAACACACGATACATACTCAAACACTCACACGCACACACGCCACGCATAAGCGCTCACACACACATGCACGTAAGCACTCACACACACACACACACACACACACACAGTCAAACAGCCAGACACACTAGGACAGGGTTGGTACCTGGGTGCGTGGTTGATGAAGGGCTGGGGTTTGTATTTGGGGGAAGTTGTAAGACTTGAACTCTTCAATGGAGGAGATCCCCGGCCAGTTCTCCTCTGACGGGGTTCCTGGAAGAGAGAGAGAGAGAGAGACAGAGAGAGAGAGAGACAGAGAGAGAGAAGAGGAGAGAGCGAGAGAGGTGCAGAAAACGATAGAGGGAGACAGAGGGAGGGTGAGAGAGAAGAGAGCGAGAGAGATGGAGAAAGCGAAAGAGAGGGAGAGAGAGAGAGAGAGAGGTGGAGAAAACGAGAGAGGGAGACGGAGAGAGGAGAGGAGGAGAGAGTGGGACAGTTAATACATTAAGTAACATATTTTTCTCCAGCAAATAAGAGGTCATAAAAATACCCGTACTAATGCTTGTTTTCTGTTGTGTTGCATGTACCTAGCAGCCTGAATATGAGGTGCAGCTCGTCCTCCACGGTGGAGCCCGGGAACAGAGGCCGGCCTGCAGCCATCTCATAGAAGATACACCCCACCCCCCTGCAGGGGGAGAGGAGAGGAGGAGAGGAGGGAGGGGAGGAGGAGAGGAGGGAGGGGGAGAGGGGGAGAGGGAGGAGGGGGGAGAAGAG